>NC_133499.1:4320703-4356702 GCF_025370935.1 Choristoneura fumiferana
TAATTGTCGTCGGCGGGCGCCCTCTTGTAGAAGGCCCGGGAGACATCGACGGGCCCCCGGAGCCCGAGCCAGCCGAAGTAGCCTCGTCTCCAGAGCAGCACCAGGGACAGCATGATTGGAACAGCCAGGAGGACCCCTGGAATGAGATGGAGTGTGTTGGTTAAGGATGTAAGATTTTTGAAGGTCTGTAGCGAGAACTAGGGCGTAGGGGCAGTGGTAGGGTTGCCAACTTATTTTACAAGAAATAAAGTATGTTTAGTTTAAGAAAGGGAAATATGGACAGTGTTTTTGACCCCTGACGCAAAAGGGGGGTTTTATAAGTTTAACCGCTACGTCTGTCTGTCTGTGGCACGGTAGCTCTTAAACGGGGGAATTTGAATGCGGATTTTTTTATTTGAAAGGATGGTTTCGAGCGATGGTTCTCAAACATTTTTATCAAAATAGGTTCAGCCGTTTTTGAGATTTGAACTTTGAAGTGATTGTCGGGGTTTTTTACAGATAAAGTATGTTTAGGTTTGAGAAGGGAAATAAACAGTAGTTTTCTTCTTTTTTACCCCGACGCAAAAAGAGTCTGTCTGTCTGTCTGTCTGTGGCACTGGAGCCTTAAACGGGTGGACCGATTTGAAATCAGGGTTAGCCATTTTCGAGATATTCAACTTTGAAGTGACAAAGGCGACTCTCCCTACTTTTTGTTGGCTAGGTTAGGTTATTTACACGTTTACCGTTTAACGTTTGACCTTTGTTTGACCTTCATCCTAACACTGACAGGTGACAGATGACACTATGTTTTTTAAAATAAGTGTGACGGGCAAAGATAAACGTAGGTTTTAACACAATGGCAACTATGCATCGTTATAATTCCAGTAACTTATGAATGGGATAAAAAAATAAACCCTACTAAAACCAAAATCCTTCAAATAGATGCCTTAAATTTATTACCTATTTTTTATCAAATAGGTGGCAAACGAGCATGCGGATCACCAGGTAAGCGATAACCGCTACCCATGGACACCTACAGCATAATTAGGACTGCGGGTGCGTTGCCGGCCTAAAGGAGAAGGGGATAGAGGAGGGGGGAAGGCGGCGGATTTGTTGAAAAATATAAATATAAAAATAAGCATTGTTTTTTTAGACCAATGCCAATACAATAATCCATAGACACTTCGGAAGCAGTCCGAATTCACACGATGGCAAAAGATTATTAGGTAGGTACATTTGTAAAGTTATTCGTACGCAAGGTCTTATATATGTGCATGTGTATATGGTGCAGTACTAACCAATTAGCGTGCCGAGCAGTATAGCGCCGTCTCGCTCTGGCCTGTTGCCGTATTTGTCCACGCAGCGCATGGTACGATGAATGTCATGAAGATGTTTCATCGTGTATCCTCGCATCTCTATCGGCTCCTGGCAACTGAAAGATATAGCTAATTAAATTACCATACTAAAGGTTACAGCTTGTTAAAGCCACCCGGCACCCGACCAGTACCCTTAGTGTAAGTTTTCGGTACCCTTAGTGTAAGTTTTCGGTTACAAAATACATGAAATGAAAAATTAAATGAAATGAAATGATTTATTTTGCTGGAACATCACAGGTGTTACTTGTACATGTTAGGTGGGTGCAGTTACATGAATGCATGCTCCGCCATAATATGGCACGCAAAAGTCTTAATCTAAATAATATTATCTATATCTAATGTCAATTAAGTCACACAAATTTCATTAAAATAATTACAAATTATATCAATTACACAAAATTAAATTAAACTAAGTAATGTCAAGAGAAATAAAATTATTACGCAATTACAAATTAAATACAATTCTAATCTATTCATACAATTTATCAAAATATTCTTTAAGACTGTAAAATGGTCGTATAAGTAAAAAAGATTTTAATTTCTTAGAAAATTCATACACATTGCTACATTGCTTTATGTCTTCATTCAAAAAATTATAGATTTTTATTCCATTATATTCAATGCTTCTTTTAAACTGTACATAATTCCTAGAATCAGGCAGCCGGATGTCAAAGTTACATTTTGCTCTACGTGGCCTATTGATTCTTCTACATGGTGTAAAGCTAAACTTGTTTTTATGAATGAAAAACACATCTCGATCGCGTTCGCGTTAAAATCTCAATTTGTATGGAAACATGAACATCGCAAACGTTCCGCTAGAGGCGCTGTTCGTGCTTGCATACAAATTGAGATTTTAACGCGAACGCGATCGAGACGTATTTTGTAACCGAAACTTACACTAAGGGCACGGTTACAAAATACGTCTCGATCGCGTTCGCGTTAAAATCTCAATTTGTATGGAAACACGAACATCGCAAACGTCCCGCTAGAGGCGCTGTTCGTGTTTCCATACAAATTGAGATTTTAACGAATTTAACGCGAAAGCGATCGAGACGTATTTTGTAACCGAAAACTTACAGTAAGGGCACCGCACTGCCTCGACTTTCGGCGTCCACTCGTTGTCGGCAGGTGGTCCACGCGCGGACGCCGCTTTGACAACGAGTGGATCTCGCGCGGTCCACGAGTTTCCGAGTAGAGGGGATGAAGAGGGGTGGCGGGGGGGTTGAAGCGCCGCATCGCAAGTAGTGACCGCATACCCGTTACAAATCCATATGAAGAATACTAACCGCTCGAGGCGAGGCGGCGCTGGTCAGATGCCGGGTGTACTAGCACGAAAGCTATCACATAATTATCAAAGTCAAAGTCAAAATATTTTTATTCAATTTATCCTACAAGCACTAATGAATATAAAAAAATATGCCACCGATTCGTAAAAACCTCTCCTGAGAAGAATCCGGCAAGAAACTCAGATTTTAACAGAACAATGCATATTTGTAACAATAGATTCGTAGTTTGAAGGAAGGGATCGCCAAAGCGGATTGGGAATTATCCAAACATCCCAGTCGGTGCACTTCGCGAATTCTCCAATTTCTCCAACCTCATACGTACACAAGTTTCTCCGACTCATTGGCTCCTTTATTCTCAACAATGGGCACGAGCACGTCGACCATCCATTGCGTGGAGCAGTCGCAGAGGAAGGGGTTGTTGGAGACGTCCAATTTCTCCACCAGGTCCCAACGGGAGACTAGACGGCGATCTATTTCCGACAGGTTGTTGGAGATGATGTAAAGCTGGAACAAAAATAATTATCAGATTTGAAAATTTATCTAGATTCAGATTTATCTAGATTTGCTTTTATTTAACCCACTTAAAAAAAGGAGAAGGTTCTCAATTGCTGTTATAAATAAATTATTATCTTCTTCTTTCTTTCTTTCTTTCAATTTCGACAGTTTGTTTTTAACCCCGACGCAAAAAGACCCCTCTTTTATATAAGTTTGACTGCTATGTGTGTCTGTCTGTGGCACCGTAGCTCTTAAACGGGTGGACTGATTTGAATGCGGTTTTTTTTATTTGAAAGCAGGCTTTCTAGTTTTTAGACGTTTTCTTTTTGAGATATTGAACTTTGAAGTGACAAAAGTCGGGGGTTATAATTTTTGTTGGTTTAGGTTATTTGTGTGTTTGTCACGCGATCATTTAACTAGCTATATACCTACCTTACTTATCAAATCTGAGATTTACTGAACAAAATCTTACCTCCTTGATCATAGGCCAGTCGTATGTCTCTCCGATGTCATCAGGACGCGCTAAAGCCTTCGCATCGATGTCCTCCAACTTAGGGTTGTAGCTCAGGTGCAGCTTCACCAAATTCTCCAGCCCCGCGAGTGCGCCCGCGCCGATACGCTTCAACTCTGGCATGTTGCACATGTGGAGCTCCTTTAGCTTTTTGAGGATCGGGAAGCCGCTAGAAATAGACATAGGTGCAGTCAGGATGGAAAAATATAATAATAATATGAAAGTGAAATAAGTTTTTGGTAGAAATTTCATTTTTAATACAAGCTTTTTTTTGCTGACTGTACTTTTTGTTGATGTGCTTGTATTGTCACTCAAACTACATTTGAATACCAAATTTCAAGTCGATGCCATTAACCGTTGAAGCGTTCCGTCCTGTGGAGACGATCCTGGCCGGACTGCCAGGATGTCACTATCTGTTTATTGTATTGTCACCAAATTGACATAAGTTTACCAAATTTCAAGTTGATTGGACTACTAGAATTGGGTCAAATTTAACTTGCAAGATTTGACCCAAAGAAATAAACAAACGAACAGGGCAAGTTAAATAAAAGATTGTAAAAATCGCTGTTCATAAATAACTTAGACTTACATGGCATCCTCCTTGGTCATATCCAACTCCTCGATCGGGTTCTGGTTCAAGTTCAAATAGACCAGGTTTTTGGTCTCCTCCAACTCCTGGGGCACCATGGTGAGCTGGTTGTCGCTCAGATCCAGATGCTCCAAGTAGCGGGGGGTGTGGAGGAACTTGTCCGGGATGTCTGAGAGCTGGCAGGAGCGCAGCCGCAGGTCCTGGGTTCAGATAACAAGACTTGAGAACTAACACTCGTTATTCATAAAAATATCTGTCCTGCCCGGGGATCGAACCCGGAACCTCAAGCTTCGTAGTTGTCTTTGTCTTACCCGAAGCATTGGTAAACTGGAAATGGCAATCAGCGTGACATGATCGATGGTAGTCAGGGGGTTGCCGGTGAGATCGAGCGAGGTCAGCTCCGGGAGGTGCTCGAAGAGGTCTTGGTGCAGCGAGTGGAAGTCGTTGTAGGCGAGATTCAGCTCGCGCATGGAGGCAAGAGGCTCGTACTCTTCCGCGGAGTAACGGCCCTGGAATACATAGAATGATTAGATGAACCATACTAATATTATAAATTATAAATGCGAAAGTGTGTGTTTGTATGTAGTTTGCCCGTCTTTCACGTCGAAACGGAGCGACTTATCGACGTGATTTTTGGCATAGAGATAGTTAATGGGCCAGAGAGTGACAGGCTACTTTTTATCCCGGAAAAATGCACAGTTCCCGAGGGAACAGCGCGCATAACCGAATTCCTTCGCAGACGAAGCCGCGGCCAAAGCTAGCCTTTCTATAAAATGATTTAATTAAACACTACACAATAGCCATATGTACCTATATATACAAAAATAACAAAGAAATTAGTACAAAACCAATCAACGAATGATTTATTGTATAACGTAGGTAAGTTACAAAGATTTAAGGAGTTCTCTAAAAAAATAGAATTTTATATTTTAGGATTCCATAGCCAAAATGGCAAAAAATATCTTTATAAAATTATAAAGTCCGTCTGTCCGTCTACGGCTTAGCTTAGAGACTATTAGTGCTAGAAAGCTGTTATTATGCATGAATAATGCAGCAATTATAACGACAAATTGGTAAAGTATAATGTAGGGAAACAATTTTTTGTACTTTTTAGGGTTGCGGAGCCAAAATGGCAAAAACGGAACCCATAAGGGTTCCATAAGTTTCGCCAATGTCTGTCTGTTTGTCTGTCTGTCCGTCCATCCGCGGCTTTGCTCAGGGACTATCAATGCTAGAAAGCTGTAATTTTACACAAATATATATGTAAACTATGCCGACAAAATGGTACAATAAAAAAATCAAAAAACAATTTTTATAGAGTACCTCCCATAGACGTGAAGTGGGGGTGATTTTTTTTTCTCATCCAACCTTGTAGTGTGGGGTATCGTTGGATAGGTCTTGATTCAGTGATTTGTTTGCAAAATATTCAACTTTAAAGTGCCAATTTTCCTTTTTTTAAATCGAGCATCCCCCCGCCCCTCCCTTCTAAAATCTAAACCGGTGGGTGGAAAAATTTGAAAAAATTCAGGATGGTAGTAAGTATATCAAACTTACAAGGAAAACTATAACGGTTAAGTTTTCTTGAGAATTATTAGTAGTTTTTAGAGTAAATAGCAGCCTAAGGTATAAAATATATACAGGGTGGATTTCGACGAGGGACCTTTGCGGAGATATTGCATTGTTTAAGTGATACACAGTCGATTTATAATGTTTAGAAACTTAAACAAAGTAAAAAAAAAAATACAAAATTCACTCATTTTTAACTGTGGTGATAACCCTATATTGCATCTGCACATAACGGCAAGATGGCTAGATTAAGGAATCGCCGTCGGAAAAACTCGGGATATTACGTTTATTTCCGAGAGTTGTTGTCATCGTACTGATGTAAAAATGACACATAAAAGTCAAATAAATCAAATAAAATGCAAAAATACGAATATCAATTACTTTATTACAATTTTTACATACGGTGTTCAAATGTTCCTCCGTGTCTAATAATACACGCTGCAGCCCGTGCCCGAGTATGTATTTTGTAAGGGTGAAGGCGCGGGCACGTTTAAGAACTTTTAGTACTGCGGTATGACTTATTTCGAAATGTCGACCAGCTGATCTCGAACTTTTTCTTGGATTCCGCTCAAAATACCGCAGTATTCTTTCTTCAAGTCTAGCCGCAAGACGAATAACAGGTCCTCCACGTTGATCGTTCTGAGCTGTTCTTGGTACAATGGGCGTGAATGGGCTGATTGTTGGTGACACGATCACAAGCACGTAAAATTGTCCTACGACCTGTTGGGTGTGGTGGTGGATATGTTTCCCTGTAACGTCGTAAAGCTTCAACCGCATTATGATTGTAGCTCGCGTATAACATGAGCAAATTAAATATCCACGTGCATCTAACAAAGGCATTTTCATGTATAGGAAGCAAATGAAATGAACTTAAATGTCAATTTCATTTCAAACATCATATTTATGATATGTTTATGATCGATTTTTCAATCATGCAAAGAGTTTCGATAGTTGTAGAAAATGCGTTGGTTCTATCTCGGCTCGGCGAATGAAGAGTCCTATGACAACCTATTACTACAACTTTAGTGCAATATCCGTCAAATATTGGTAAGTATTAAATTTTTTGGCGATAACCAAAATAAAAAAAAAAAAAACAAGGACAGCCAATTGTATGAATTGCTGATCAACCAGGGAACAATTTCAATTCATTCGAAAATAATTTGATGAAGCGAGTTAACGAACTAAAACCTTTTTATCAGTTTAGGTAGGTAAACAGAGACATTTTATTTATGATGAAAGAGGTTACTATCTTCTTTAATTGTTTATGACGATTGAGTACATTCGAGTGAATGTCAGTGTCATGTCATGTCATGTCATGTGAGTTATTTGTTGTGGTTAGAATTATTAACTAAGAAATTACATAAATACTCCAGAGACAATCACCTCTGCAAATCCTGCAACGATTTTTTTAGCGTTGCACGAAGACCTAAAATGGGCAAATGGCAACATATTAACGTAATATCCTGACGTCTAAAGATTGTTTACAAGTAAGAACATTGACCCAGCCACTAGGGTTGGCACAAAGTAGTTTTTGGTATGAATGTTTAAAAGGCTATAACTTGAAAACGGTAACATATATTTCCATAGTTTCTATGGGGGAAATATAGTGCTAAGGTTGAACTATCTGCCAGTTCCGCAAAGGTCCCTCGTCGAAATCCACCCTGTATAACTTGGAATATTCCGTACAAAATACGAAATCCTTAGAAAAATATTACTTAATTTATTCGTAATGGCTACGGAACCCTATTTCGGGCGTGTCCGACACGCTCTTGGCCGGTTTTTTTCCCTCTAACCTCATATTGTGGGGCAGGGGACGGCAACCTTTTGGCAGACATGGGCCACATAGTGACAAATATAGATAATTTTGTACTACTTATTGTAGGTCAGGTAGGTACTATAAGACTTTCATTTACAAAGCAGTCGCGGGCCGCAGGGAGATATGGTCTCGGGCCGCGCGTTTCCGACCCCCTGTTGTGGGGAATCGTTGGATAGGAGGTGAATTATTTGACAGCTTATTTACCTGTTTCTCTACTATCACATCGTTCCGTACACTACAGAGATACAATGTATAAATAAATATTAATGTTTATGGTGGGATGAACTTAGGTACCTCAAAAGCATGCGGACTCAGCTTGCTAGTCAGCTTATTGTGGCTCAAATCCAGAACCCTCATTTCCTGCAGATCCCTAAAACTGGCGTTCTCAATGAAATCTATCTTGTTGTTGGATAGATCTAGCACTTCGATTTGAAGGTCGGCAATGGCTGTGATGTTTGTTAGGAGGTTGTCGCTGAGGTCTACTGAGGTCGGCTTGTAGTCAGTGAGGTCTGAAATGTAAAAAAGATTGTGAAAATGCATACGAACAGTGCAAAAATTGTTATGTTTTTTTGGACATCATCATCATCATCATCATCATCAGACTGAAGACGGCCTCTGCCAAAACTAAGGCCTCCCCCTTAGAACGCCACAATGAACGACTACTCGCCGCTTGCATACACCGGTTGCAACTCTTACGATATCGTCAGTCCACCTGGTGGGAGGCCTGCCAACGCTTCGTCTTCCGGTTCGTGGTCGCTCGAGGACTTTTCTCCCCCCCAACGGGTATCTGTCCTTCGAGCGACGTGGCCCGCACATTGTCACTTCAATTTGTATAATTTTCCAGCTAAGTATGTCTGCGACTTTAGTTCTTCGACGAAGTCACATCTGCTTTAAAAATATTGATTTACCAATATTACACAAAGAAATCACAATCCATACAATTCAAGACAACCCACAACCTTTCATACATCTATATCTCACTCTGCGAGGCCGTAAAGCCAACGAGTTTGTAGTGGTCAATCGAGCGCCGCAATGTTATGCAACTTGCACGAGTTTTCTTGCAAGTCTAAACTCGGCTTAAGTTCACTAGACGGCGTTAGTATCGCAAGATCAGTTTGACGTTGCTTGCATCAAAGTTGTCAAACAGAACTCACGATACCAGCGCCAACTAGCACGTCACAGAAAAGCTTTAAAGTAGTAAAAGCGATAGAAAACTAGCTTATTCAAAGGTAACTTACTTCCCCATTCCTCGAGGGTGAAGAAATCTACCAAGTTCTGGTCCTTGCAGTTAACTTTTCCATCCTTGCAGACACAAACTCTGCAGATTCCGCTCTCTTTCGCCACATTGTTATCGGCTTCAACCGTTGCAGCTGAAATAAATGCAAGTTAGTACTGCTACTTAGCGATAGATGGCGTTACAAATAATTTAGTTCGGCAAACAGACTAAAATTATTGAATTAACTTTTAGGTTTTTAATTATTAACGAATTTTATATATTTTTGTTGAATGAACATCGGTCATTTAATATGCTGCGAAAAAAACCTGCTAATATTCACCTAACCAGTTTTTAAAATCACTTGTTAAATAGTTCTGCTACTCAACCACAGATGGCGCTGCATGTCTCGACAAATATAAGCAAAATTACTACGAAAACTTACCTTCTTGGCATTGGGCACCGATCAATATACAGCATAAAACAATGCAGTATGCGTAACGACCCATTTTCGCTGAAAATAAAATCATAAATGATAAAAAATCCAAATAATTTCCAACTTTATTGCACCACTTGCAAGTAATATGGTATATTATTGTATCGGTTTTACTTAGGCCTTTGTCGATACTAGGGCGTAGATAAAGACTATCAGAGAGATAGCATAATCAGTATTTATCACTAGGTAGGTACTAGGAATTTATGAAGTAAACGTAATGACGAATCGACTAACAAAAATCAGTACCTAGATCCGTAAGTGTGTGTATCAAGTTACAGATGAAGTTTTGTTTCTCAACTAGCCCACTGAAGTTTACTGAGAAGCTAATTAAGAGAACAAGATCCGACAAAATTTAGCTTTACTTATACTTAACTAATTATTTTAAAAATAAACGAGTATATGATCATACGATCATAAATGCCAAAGTTTGTAAATCTGTTTGTTTGTTTTTTATTTGTTTGTTTGTTACTTCATCACGTCCAAACCACTACACTGTTTCAGATGAAATTCGGTATACAGATAGTTTAGGTGCCGGAGAAGGACATAGGATAGTTTTTACCCCGGAAAAAACAAATACTGCGCGGACGGAGTCGCGGGTGACGGCTAGGCTAGTGTTTTAATAATTTGCTCGTGTTACAGGCCACACCCGGTAAAATGCAGTAGGCTAGGTACGCTGGGGTTTTTAAATATTCTGGCCTACGGCCTCGCGGTCTAACAGGCCTGCGCTCGCACCTCGGAAATTTCTCGTTTTTTAACCCCGACGCAAAAAGAGGGGAGTTATAAATTTGACCGCTAGGCGTGTCTGTGTGTCTGTCTGTGGCCCCGTATCTCTTAAGCGGGTGGACCGATTTGAATGTAGGTTTTTTTATTTGAAAGCAGGTTTTCTAGCAATGGTTCTTAGGCATGTTTCATCAAAATCGGTTTAGCCGTTTTTGAGATATTGAACTTTGAAGTGACAAAGTCGAGGGTTTTCCGACACTGGATTTGTGGTTAGGTTATGCTCAAAAAATCTTGTTTTGAGAGGAGGTGTGCCAATAGGGGACGTATATAGGCTGGGATGGATGCCATATTTAGGTCCAGCGCCACCACTGCTAATTTCCGTTACATCAGCAAAACATTAATCGTGTGTGGAGAACTAAAAAAAATACTGCCTCTGAGTTTTTTCGAAATTTAATGTGCGGAATTACATTTGAAAAATACCAAAGGTAGCAGTGAAAAATTACGAGGGGGTTAACATTATCTCCACACTGCGTATATTTTGCTCAGTAGAAGGACTCTACTACAATACGTTGCAAACTCTGGATATTTATGTTTCAAAGCGTATTATTTTGAGATTTGATTTGACGACCGGACGTATTACGGCTGGGTGGTTCCGGGTTCGATTCCCGGCCGGAGCAGATATGTATGTATGTCATAAAACACAAAAATAATACGAAAACTAAAAAAAATACTGAATTCTAGTCTCATCTGTTTTAATAAATAAAATTTGTATTGAATAATACTAATGTTTGTTCTCGAGTCTTGCATGTTTCATATGTATTTAAGTATGTATTTATCTTATATATGTATGTTTATCCGTTGCCTAGTATCCATAGTACAAGCTTTGCTTAGTTTGGGACTAGGTCAATTGGTGTCAAGTGTCCCATGGTATTTATATATTTTATTTATTATTTATATATCTACATATTTATACGAAAACTGTCGTACATTAGCCTAACATAACAGGTTCGTGATATCTGTATTTCAATATCTTATGTACATAGCTCTTATCAACTACCTAGGTCACCTCATAAAACGTTAAAAAACGCAAAATATTTTTTTCACCCGAATATCCAAAAGAGGTTTATTAAATATTAACGTTACATTGTATATAAAATAATTACAAACATACCAGTCTAGACGCTGTATACACACATATAATCACATCAATTTTTTGTATAAAAACGTGCTCAACACATATAGCCACTATGGCGACTGAGGTAAGATGGCCGCCGTTATATCTAATCAGTGTTATCACCAGGTTAGTGTTATCAGTGGTTGGCGAGGCCTGGGAAAAGGTATATGATTTTTACATATAAATAATCCTACAGCACGTAATTTTATATCTGTATCTTTTGTTAAATACCTATAGGTTAGCTAGAAGAAATCCTTTATTATAGATAAGGTCGCCTTTGTACTTTTTTTTCTATTAGTCTGTGCAATAAAGACTTAACATACATAATTCTTGCTTGTTTACTAATATATTAAATGCAAAAGTAATCAATAAATATCATGGGACACTTGACACCAATTGACCTAGTCCCAAACTAAGCAAAGTTTGTACTATGGATACTAGGCAACGGATAAACATACTTTTTTTTTTATTCGACTGGATGGCAAACGAGCAAGTGGGTCTCCTGATGGTAAGAGATCACCACCGCCCATAAACATCTGCAACACCAGGGGTTTTGCAGATAAATACTACTTATAATAATAATAATAATAATACTTATATAGATAAATACATACTTAAATTCGTATTAGACATCTAAGACCCGAGATCAAACATTCGTTTTATTCACACAAATATCTGCCCTGACCTTCAATGCTGATCTGATAAAGTAACCCTGAGTATTTGTTTGCCTGCTACCTCTTCACACTTTTAATCGCTGAACAGATTGACACGGGAATTTTGACCCAGCAAAATGTCTACCAAAAATAAAATTTTGAATGTGAAATAGAATTAAACAAAAAAATAATAACAATAATAAGTAATTTAAGGGCATAAACATAAAGACAAAGTTAAAATGACAATATTTCTATGTAAAATTTAGGATTAGAAACAGTCAATCAAGTACCAAGTATGTAGGTATGTACCCAACCAGCTCTCGAACTAGATAGTTACTTGCAAAAAATACAGATACGACGTTATAACAGACGCCACTCGCTTGCAATGTTTATTTATATCTTTGATACAGTTTGGAAAAATATAGCTCATTTCAACTGAATTCTGCGTTATCTAGAATATCTAGAAATTACATTGAAATCGTCTATGTTTCTAAGCAATCGTTAAAACAATGAAAGTAATGCACGCTTCACGCATCCGGGAATGATTTTGATTAGAAAAAAAATACAACCGAATTGATAACCTCCTCCTTTTTGAAGTCGGTTAAAAAGAAAGAAATATTGGTCTTGTTAGTATTTATTCTCCCATATTGGCGTATAACGACGTTAAATACGAAAAGAATGGGTTATTATAAGCTTTTATTTACTTTCACCTGTCCCGTTGTCTGTCT
Source organism: Choristoneura fumiferana (assembly GCF_025370935.1). Lineage (NCBI taxonomy): Eukaryota > Metazoa > Arthropoda > Insecta > Lepidoptera > Tortricidae > Choristoneura > Choristoneura fumiferana. Next base: position 4,333,306 of record NC_133499.1, read on the forward strand.
GTAGTAAAATCTTGCAAGTTAAATTCGACCAACTTCCAGTAGTCGGATTGACTTGAAATTTGGCATACTTATATAAATTCCGTGACAATACAATAATCTGATAGTGACATCCTGGTAGTCCCAGGATCGTCTCCACAGGACGAAACTCTTCAATGGTTGATGGTATCGACTTGAAATTTGGTATGCATTATGTAGTTTAGATGACAATGCAAGTAAACTCGACAAAAAGTACAGTCAGCAAAAAAGCTTTTATTAAAACGGATTTTTTTTACCAAAACTTATTTATAGTATTTTAATCTAACAACCTATGATAGTCTAACCAACTTAGAAAGTTAAAAAATCATCTCAAAAACGGCTAAACCGATTCCTATGAAACATGGTTGAGAACCATCACAAGAAAACTTACTTTTACGTCCCCTCTTTTTGCGTCGTTGGTTAAATCGGGAAGAAACACATCGGGACTACCACAAAGTATCGCCTAAATCAATTAGAAGAAAGATTGACCGAATTTTTTCCCCGAATACCGTTTCTCCGAATTTTTCCATGTATGTAGGAATGATTATGATGAACGATCACATGAGATGATGGAATGAAAGAGGGAAGACGAGTCGAAAGAGAAAGAACATATATATCTTTTTTTTAAACTAAAATTGTGGTTTTTGAGTTTTATTTGAAATACATTTTAATTTCGTCAACTAAGGTGATTCTCTAAAAAAAACTCTACATATACTATACTTACTGGTAATACGATCCGTCTGCGGACGCCGTCGACGCTAACAAGCCCCCTGGGAGCGCCCTCTAGCGGCGAGTAGGATAAGCTCTTTGACGTAAGCTCTCGACGACGAAACGATTTTCGTTTATTGGTAATTGGCATGTAATTGGGTATTTTTAACCCCCGACGAAAAAAGAGGGGTGTTATAAGTTTGACCGCTATGTGTGCTTGCCTGTCTGTGTCTGCCTGTGGCACCGTAGCTCTTAAACGGGTGAACCGATTTGAATGCGTATTTTTAATTGAAAGCAGGTTTTCTCTCGATGGTTTTTGGACACAATTTATCAAAATCGGTTTAGCCATTTTTGAGATATTGAACTTTGTAGTGACAAAGTCGGGGGTTTTCCAACTTTTTGTTGATTAGGTTATTACGGGTATTCGTCTAAGTTGTAAACGTTTTTAGGGAACCCTTATATTGTCGCCATGTCTGTCTGTCTGTCTGCCTGTCCGTCCGCGGCTTTGCTCAGGGACTACCAATGCTAGAAAGCTGTAATTTTGCACGAATATATATGTAACTATGCCGACAAAATGGTAACAATGAAACAAAGACCCCAAAAAAATACCAAAAAATGGAACCTCTTCAAAACTCTTGAAATATTTTTCTAGGTAGGTACCTACTAGCTCGAAGTCGGTGCCTCAGCACGACCCAGCAGGAGTGGAACAATAGTCGTTTACCTCACCTACATACTATGGGCTTCAATCCCTCCTGCTGGCTCGTGTTGAGTCACCGACTTCGAGCTAGTCACCCCCCCTCTAAAATCTAAACCGGTGCGTAGAAAAGTTTGAAAAAATTCAGGATGGCAGAAAGTATATCAAACTTACAAGGAAAACCATAAAGGTTAAGTTTTCTTGAGAATTATTAGTCGTTTAAGAGTAAATAGCAGCCTAAGGTATAAAATATAGCTAAACTTGGAATATTCCGTACAAAATACGAAATCCTTGGAAAAAAATTACTTAATTTTTCCGTAATGGCTCCGGAACCCTATTTCGGGCGTGTCCGACACGCTCTTGGCCGGTTTTTATTTTATTTTGTTATTTGATAACATCTCGCTCGATGATTGGTGCTCTTTCACTATGCGGTTTAAACGTTCCTTTCTCCCTCGCACGTGTAAAATATGGAATGGACTCGGTGCTGGAGTTTTTCCATCTAGCTATGTTTTGGGTACCTTCAAAAGGCAAGTGTATCGCCTATTGCAAGGCCGGCAACGCACCCGCAGTCCTAATAACGCTGTAGGTGTGCATGGGCGGCGGTGATTACCATCAGGTGGCCCGCCTGCTCGTTTGCCAGCTGTTCGATAAAAAATACCCCTTCTTTTTAGCAGAGAAACCCACTCTAAAATCAACACCCCGATTTGTTCTAACAACGGATAATTTAATAAAGTGTCAAGCAAAGCAATCAAATCGAACAAACAAATCAACAGTGCCAAACTAGATTACACCTAGTTTGTGCCAATAACTGGCAATTATTGGCACAATGTGGGGAATCAAAATATAAGTGATTCCCACGGGGAGCGCGTGCGTGCGTACAGAATACCAAACAGGGACAGCAAGTCAGTTTGGTTAAAAATTTGATTTGACTTTCTTGTACAGTAGAATCCGGTTATAACGACGGCCAAGGGACCGGTGATATTACGTCGTACTAACCGGATGCCGTACTAAACGAACGGATGTACTTTCATGGTGGCTCATATTAAAACTAAACATAGTAAATATGCCTTTACTTACGTCGCTAAAATCGGTTGTATATTAAATGCTAAGTTGTACTCAACGGACTACACTGTATCTAAAGTCCCACTGCTGGGCACAGGCCTTCTCTCAGAATGAGAGGGCTTGGCGCAGTTCCCACGCGGGCCCAGTGCAGATTGGGAACTTCACACACTCCATTGCATTGATTCGAGGTCTGTGCTGGTTTCCTCACGAGTTATCCTTCACCTCATGGCCAATTCATCATCATCTATGCACGCATGGTCATTCATGCTCATGGTAAATTTCAAATTAATATAATTTCGCGCATGATTTCCGAAAAACTCAGAGGTGCGAGCCGGGGTTTGAACCCACGATCCTCTACTTGTAAGACCTTAGCTCATATCGAAAATACAAACTGAGACATGGATGCACAGAAAAACCAGAAAAAGAGACCAGCGCTGGGAATCGAACCCAGGTCCCCGGCAATCCGTGCTGCGTGCTATAACCCCTACACCACCGCTGGACAGGAGTCTAGACACAAATTTCTCCTAAGCATACATATCTCAGGTTGCTTTTTTCTACTGCGCTACTTAAGCAGCAGCACTAGCGACATCTATGTTTCGCTCTCATCGAGAGACGTCACACTCTTTTGGAACTAACCGCTCGCCCAAACAAGAGATGTCGCTACTACGCAATCAAATTATCACAATCTCTTGTTTGGGTGAGCGGTTAGTTCCAAAGGAGTGTGACGTCTCTCGATGAGAGCGAAACATAGATGTCGCTAGTGCTGCTGCTTAAGTACCTTAGCTCATACCACTAGGCCACCAGGCCACCACAGCCTATCTAAAGTACGGTCAAGGACTTTAATTCGTGAGCCACCTTAGAACCTTTTCAAAGGAAAAGTCATTACTATTTTCCTTGTTCATTAATGCGATGTCACTATGACGTTTACTGTGAAATGGTTCCAATGGCTCCTGATTTAAAGTTCTTGACCGTACCTTAATTTCGTGTTGATATTTTTATTTTTGGAACTAGGTAAATGCGTACCGACAGGCGCTCTTTCCAGATTTTAATGAAACATAGCTAAGAATCACTGCAAGACTTCACTTAAAAAACTGAATTCAAATCTTTCCATCCGTTTGAGAGCTACGATGCCACAGACAGACAGACGGATGCACATGGGCGTCAAACTTATAACACCCCTTATTTTGCGAGGGCGGTTAAAAACGACCCCGTACAGTCGAAGAACTAATTCACGTACCAGGGTAAAGCTTTGTGCTACTAATGTCATGACATCCCAAAAGATATCGTAGCGAAATTGATTATGAAAAGGTTCCACCCTAGTACGTGATTCAATGAGGGCTATCGTTTTTTTTCTCACTAGATGGCGCACTGTTGCGTGAGGTTTTTAAGTATGGCTTTCAAAGTCTGTTATTACGGGCGTGAAAACAAAGTTTAGATTAAAATAATATTTAATACACCTTAAAACCGTACCATAAAAATATCGAGCATGCCAGTGTTGCTTAGTCCCCGTTTTGTTCGGAAAAAAGGGAGGACAAAGGTTTCCGAAAGACATAACTGTCTCAAAACACAGACATTCATAGCCCCGGAACGCATATTTGCCATAATAAATTCCAGATATTGCAAAATATTCACAAAATTATTCTAATTATAAATATAAACTCACCCAAAAACTATGAGATTTGACATTTAGGAGACCTCACGCTACACTAGCGCCTCTAGTGGCGAATTCATACGCGATAGCCCTCATTCCTTCCACTGTACCTACAAATTTGTATGGAAATCTCGTTGCACGAGACCGACTCGTCCTTGGCTGGTTTTTTTTTTTAAATAATATGACGACCGGATTCCGGTTGGCCAAGTGGTTAGAGAACCTAACAACGAAGCTTGACGTACCGGGTTCGATCCTCGGCCGGGGCAGATATTTGTGTGAATAATACGAATGTTTGTTCTTGGGTCTTGGATGTTTAATATACGAGTATATTTTTTATTTATCTATATACTTAAGTATGTTTTTTTTATTTGACTGGATGGCAAACGAGCAAGTGGGTCTCCTGATGGTAAGAGTTCACCGCCCATAAACATCTGCAACACCAGGGGTATTTCGGATGCGTTGCCAACCTAGAGCCCTAAGATTATCCGTTCCGTAGTATCCATGGTAGTTACATACAAGCTTTACTTAGTTTGAGACTAGGTCAATGAGGGCTATCGCGTATGAATTCCCCACTAGAGGCGCTAGTGTAGCGTGAGGTCTCCGAAATGTCAAATCTCATAGTTTTTGGGTGAGCAACGCGGGTTTATTTATAATTAGAATAATTTGTGAATATTTTGCAATATAAGAATTAATTATGGCAAATATGCGTTCCGGGGCAATGAATGTCTGTGTTTTGAGACAGTTTTGTATTTCGGAAATTGTCCTCCTTTTTTCCGAACAAAACGGGGACTATGGAACACTGTGGCATGCACGATATCTTTATGGTACGGTTTTAAGGTGTATTAAATATGATTTTAATCTAAACTTTGTTTCACGCCCGTAATAACAGACTTTGAAAGCCATACTTAAAAACCTCACGCAACAGTGCGCCATCTAGTGAGGCAAAAAATGATAGCCCGCATTGGTGTCAAGTGTCCCATGCTATTTATTATTATTCTTTAATTTTACTTGTACCCAGAAAAAAATTGTCAAAAGTGTCTGCCAGACGGTATAATAGCCGTAATGCCAACATCACAGGGCGGCTAACAGCGTTGGGTTGGCGCACCTGCTCGATTGCGAAATTGGCGCGAAAGAGATCAATAAACGCTCGCGGTAAAAGGATGGATGGCGTTATGCGTGATGAGAATGAGCTTATTTAAAAAAAACCGGCCAAAAGCGTGTCGGGCACGCCCAAAATAGGGTCCCGTAGCCATTACGAAAAAATTAAGTAATATTTTTCTAAGGATTTCGTATTTTATATGGAATCTTCCAAGTTTAGGTATATTTTATACCTTAGATATATATTTTAGTTGTCTTTTTTTTCAGGAGTTTTTTTAAGTCGGGGGTTTTTAATTTTTTTTTTTAAACTGTTTATATTTTTTAAAGTGTACTAGTAGGTGTGTGTAGGTGTGGTGTAGGGGTTATAGCACGCAGCACGGATTTCTGACCTGGGTTCGATTCCCAGCGCTGGTCTCTTTTTCTGGTTTTTCTGTGCATCCATGTCTCAGTTTGTATTTTCGATGTACTAGTGTGCTGGATATCCTGGCTGCAGCATCAGCTCATCCTGTTGCCACCATTGCATTGTATGTAGAATCGAATACTGATAAAAACGAATCCAAACACGATATATCTGCTATGGTTTTATCAAGAGTGTACCTAGTACCTGCTAGTGTTCTGCATGTCCTGGCTGCAACATCAGGCCGAGAATTCCATAATCTTGCATAGTTATATAGCATACATGGGTGTTTCAAATTTTAGGTCACAAATATGTTTGAAAGTAAAGTAAATACTTATTATGCGTCTAAGATTCCTACCGCAGCGAACAAAAGAGCTGATGATCTTGAAACGGGTGAACCGATTTTGATAAAACATGTCTAAGAACCATCGCTAGAAAACTTGCTTTCAAATTATTAAAAAAAGAACCGCATTCTAATCGGTCCACTCGTATAAGAGCTACGATGCCACAGACACACAGACAGACACACATAGCAGTCAAACTTATAACACCCTCTTTTTGCGTCGGGGGTTAAAAGCTATCACAAGAAAACTCGGTTTCATGTTAAAAACGGCATTGAAAGTCCATCCGTTTGAGAGCTGCGATGCCACAGGCAGACAGACTTTGCGTCAAACTGATAAAACCTTTTTGCGTCAGGGGTTAAAAATAAATACCTCACTACTGTACAAGCCCGTCCTTACTAATCAAATCACGCCAATATTGAAGCTTCTGTTCTAAAATTAAAAGAGTTGTATTCCACCCCCTCCCTCGCGACAATTCAATATGGCCGGCTATTGTCAAAAAAGCCAACTTACACTAACACCCCGATCCCAACCACCACGACCATCGACCTTAAACCAACGGTATAAAGTCCATGTTTTGGGCTGTAAGTATCCAAGGGTTGTTTGTAAGTTGGCAGTACAGTAATGCATAGTTATTACAAGCCAGTATTCGCTTTGATCCGCTTTGAACAGGTTTGAACTGATTTTAGGCGGTAGTAGACGAAATTGGTTGGCCTTTTTCGCTTTTGATCCAATTACGCGATAATCTAGAGTTTATTACTGGTTTACGAGTACTTACTCGTAAATGGATTAAGTGAAAGAGCCAGAACGTTTAATTATAATGTAATAGTTATCTATAGAAAATATTTTTTTGCTAAAATATACATCTTTAATAAAAGCTTTTTTTTCTGACTGTACTATTGTTAATTTGTCATTCAAACAACATTTCCGTATCAAATTTCCAATCGATGCCATTAACCGTTGAGGAGGTTCGTCCTTCGGAGACGAGCCTTGCCGGACTAACAGGATGTCACAAGCTGATTATTGTATTGTCACCAGATTTACATAAACAGGCTTAATTTCAAAACAATCTGACCACTGGAAGTGGGTCAAATTTAACTTGCAAGATTTGACCCGCACATACATAGGTATATGTATACATTTCAAGTTCAATAAAAGCTTGTAATATTTGCGTGTTGACCTTTGTGAATCGCTTATATGTTCCAGATTCAACTCAATTTGATGTTGATATCCACGGCAAACATTGTTGGTCGTTCTAGAGGCTTTTACAGCGGGTGCAAAACGCATGCGCTCGTTTTTGTTTCCGTGTCCCTTGTTGCTGCCACATCACTTCGTGAACCTGAACGCCGCTAACTTGTTGAACATGTCTGCACGCAGGCGCATGCACCTCGCTACCCTGCTGTTTGGTGTGAGACGCTACAGGACCCCATTGTACCTCCACAGTAAAATTGTTGGTGAGTCGAGGAGAGTGTGCGCATAACACGCACAGCATTAATGGCTCTTGTTATGTGCCCAAGCACCGGACTGGCAGTTCCGCGGAAGTTTTAAGTTTGCGGCGTCAAGTGCTGGAATGATATTCCTCCCCCTATCCAAGGAGCGTGTAGTGGGTATACCTTCAAGCGCAAGCCGATGGATTACTTTTGACGCTCCAAAAATTGATATGCCGGCTGATGTTTTTAAACAATCCATTTTTTCTTCTTTCTTTTAATTATTGTTCGTTGTAATTTATTTATTTCTTGGTTTGTTATAGTTATTATTATTATTTTTTTCTTAAGTTTATTTGTGTATGTATAGATAAGTGGTTTATTTATTTATTATATTGTGTATCGTTCCGTGAGTCACAGACGGTTCTGGCAGAAATCAGCGCTGCAGGCGTTTTAACGCTTCAGCATAATGCTGAGTCAGCGACCGTTTTCACTTTCGCGGGACACACAACATTGTGTAATTTGTATTTAATGTTTTCATGTGTTTTTCTGTATTTTATTTGTGTTAATTTTGCTGTATATGTGTGTCTTCGTGTAAGTGAATAAATGTCTTCTTTCTTTCTTTCTTTCTTCTTATATGTATACATTTCAAGTTCAATAAAAGCTTGTAATACCCATGGCCCATAGGCCGAGGCCTATGCGTTCAAAATTCAGCTCAATCGGTTGAAGATATCCACTTCAAATTTGAGTTGAAAGATTCCACCCGAGCAAACACTTACATACACTGCAAATAATTATAATGCTTGTAATAAGTTTTTGTTAAAAAAAAAAACATTTTTAATACAAGTTTTTCTTGCCGAATGTACTTTTTGTTGACTGTACTTGCATTGTCGTCTAAACTACATATCTGTACCAAATTTCAAGTCGGTACTATTAACTATTGAGGAGTTCCCTCCTGCAGAGACGATACGACAGGCAGACACAGACAGACAGACAGACGGATGGACGGACGGACGGACGGACGGACGGACGGACAGACGGACAGACGGACAGACAGACAGACAAACAGACAGCGGAGTCTCAGTAATAGGGTTCCGTTGGCACCCTTTTGGGTACGAAACCCTAAACTGCGTTCTTGGCAGTGCCAGCCTCCCCGCCGCCCTCCCCTCCCCAGCATGTGTGAATTTCATGATCTGCTTTAACTGGCCAAATCACGAAATGGCGGCGTTTCATTATATGCCTAGGAATGTCATGATCTGCCTAACCGCCACTAGGCAAATCGTTAAAAGGTGAGTTTTGGACGATATGGCGGATGTCCTTAACCAATTCATGAAATGGCGCCAGGTCATTGAAAATGCATTTATTAGGGTGATCAATAAAATCACACCCAACTATTGTTGTAGTGGCACTGGTATCTAGTTGTTCGATTTATTCTTGAGAATGAAAAGGGAAGAATGGAAAATACATTTGTAGTACGGGAATGCACCGATAGATGGCGCTGCTCCCTAATTAAACTCGCTAACGATGTGGACAGCGTTATGATTACCGCGGCTTTGTTATCGACTTAACCATTTTATACACTTTCCTATACGATGGTGTTAATGTTACTATAGTTATTTATGATACAAGTGCGGAAAGTAAGCAATTCCCAACGAGTGGCGGAGAACTTGAAACACGAGCGAAGCGAGTGTTTTGAACCGGCACGAGTTTGGGAATTTCCTACTTTTGACACGTATATCATACACGTTTTACAATGCATTAAGCGAGGAAAAAAATCGAGGCAGTGACTACATCATTTATTTGCCATACTCCTTTTACTACAGTAGCAGGCAGTAGATATACATACCGATATGCACGCCAAACCAAAATCGTTAACGTATACACTTTATTAAACCATCTTTCATAACGATCATTGACTCAGAAGATTAGAACAGCTACAGCTACTAATGATAGGTAAAAGGAGACTTTGTTTTAGTATCGTGATTTGTTTGATTAATTATTAGCCCTTTTTGCTTGACATTTCCACACTTATATTGGCTAGTCTTTTCTCCTGCACGCTCCTATAATGCTAAATATCAGTGCAACCCGTGAATAAATCCGTGTAATAGTTAATTATCATCAAGTATATGTATTATGTATCTAATCTACCAGCTGTTAACAAAAAGTTACCGTAAATCTGAGATTTTTTTAGCTTTGGAACTGTAAATTAATCAAAATTGGTTCACTAATTCTAATAGATAAAAGCAAATAAATAAGAATAAGACATACGTAGATGTTATATATCCATGTGTGTAGAAGTAGATTATTCTATCAATTTAAGATGTTTATTAACTTAGTTATGTATATTATAGTTTACGTATTTTGTTCAGCGTTGAGTTTGTCACTGACAATATGTACTTCGTGAAGGACGTAAGGCGGCGTAAATCAGATATAAATTCGTCATTTAAACTCTTCATTTTAATTTACTCATCAAAAATTAATTCACCGACTGAACTTATGGACATTACTTTGGCGGGGTTTCATGACAGGCGCGAACGGGTAATCCATGATTGGTTCGTGCTACGTCGTGCGCGCGCACTGGAAAGCTCATTGGTTAACTTTCGAGTGCGCGCGCTTGACGTCGCACGGTCCGAATTGGACTCAAGAATTTATTCCTTTTTTTTCATAACTTTAGACGGAATTAAAATACGAGTTACATGAAAAAAAATAATTAACGTTCTCTTTTCTGTCGCGATTAATCTGTATTATCTTATCAGTAAATATTCAGTTGGTTGCATCAAACGTTTTCTTATTTGTTCAAAGCCTAACTATAACGACTCTTTAGACTTATTTTTTTAACAATAGTTTGGACATAATTTGGCAATTTAAAAAGTTACTTTACCGCACAAGTGCGGTAAGTAAAATCCATACAACTTTACGGCACACTTGTGGATGCGTGCAGGAATCACTAATTTTCTATGGATATGTTGACCCACGTCAAGAGGCACTTCCGAGACGTGCATTGTAAACATATTTTTAAGGTAAATATATGTTTTGAGACTCTGGGTACATGGGGACCCGGCGCACACAAACTAATCAAAGAAGAGACCAAACGGCTGGCAGCTATATCTCTCAGCGAACTGCCATCCCTATTCAACGAGGGAATGCTGCCAGCCTGCAGAATAAACGAAAGGTGCTATATTTTTTAGTTCTATATGTATTTCGGGGCACGTTTGAGAAAACTTTTTTTTTACTTTTGCATTTTCTAGTCTCACACAATGTTTGAGAAAAGCATTTATAAATACAACTCGCGGCTGAACTCGCGAGTATATAACGGATTCGCTCGCGCTCAGCCTTCAATTACTTCGTTCGGCAATCGCCTAAGTGCCGGCCTATGCAATAATGTATTATTACTGGCAGGTATTCGACCCGGAATCGAACCAGTGGCGTCTCTGCGGCGCGATGAACTACCGGCGGCTCGGCGGCGGCGTCGGCGTCATGCGCGCACCCCACCACGACACGCACTACATCTGGTGAGTGGTGAGGTGACACCTTTATCATCATCATCATCATCATCATCATCATCACAAGCGGTCACTGAGGGCAGTGGAGCAAACTCATTGAACATAAATTGAAAATACAAACTGAAATATAGATGCACAGAAAAACCAGAAAAATAAGACCAGCACTGGGAATCGAACCCAGGTCCTCGGTATTCCGTACCGCGTGCTATACCGCTACACCACTGCTGGTCAACGGTACAGACACGAATTTCCCCTTCAATTTCAATTTAGGTTTTACGGGATGACCGTAAAAGTAAAAATTTGGAATTGAAATAAAAAATACAAAAAGATTCCAAAAAAAACAATCTTAATTTTTATTGAACATTGACTGAATATGTTGCCCCAACGTATGTTAAGCCTTATTGTTCAAATTACACGGAGGGCGAGCACCAATGCGCGGCTATTTCGCAGTTCCACAGTATACTTTTAACAAGTTTATCTATTTTATTTCATTAGTTCCCATTTTGTTGCATTCTTATTTTTGGTACAGCCGAGGGCATACATATCTATACAGCTATAGCATCAAATATATGTAGACATCGACCTTATGGAGATATTTCTGACGTCTTGGGAATGTATATATCCTCCTAAGTCCTCGTGTACTTTATAAAGGATCAATTAACACTAAAAATAATGGCCGAATGTACTTTATAAAGTACAAATTGTTCATTGAATAAGGAATTCTAAGAATTTTGAAATAATGTCCAAAATAACAAAGCATGTCAACCACGTCTAGGTCTTAAACGCTAAGTTTGGTAAAAAACGTCAGGACTCAGGAGGATATATTTATGCCCTTGACTGTACAAGTCCGCCTTATACCTAATAGATCAGTAAAGCCTGCAAAATTTTTGGACGAAACGAAAATATAGCCCTATATAATAATAAAAGTACACAATGAATTTAATCAGGCCCATTTGTTCCAGGAACCGCAAAGACTCAGTGGTGTGAGTGGACCCCACCCGCCGCCTTCACTCGTTACTCATTTTATTTTATTTTTATTGTTAATAAAACTATATGATTAATTGACTATTTATAAATGAATGAAATACTTTAGAATATAATTTTATTGATTTTTATTTATCTTTATTAATCGGCCGTCCGTAAATTACGTCTCAATTTTCACCTATTACTCTCTGACCTCCCCCCCCCCCCTTGAATGCGTGGCGTAATTTATGACTGAATCATAGTTACAGTTATTTTTGTATACAGAGTAAAAACGTGTAGGTACTTTGCAAAGCTATAACACATGCGCTTATCCAGACGTAATAAGGTGGTACATATTTTTGAGTGATTTCAATAGATAAGTACAGTCTGCGTCAAAATACAAAAGCATGGTACCAGCTTGAATACAATATTGAAACGTGTTAACCCTTTTAGAAGGTAGAGGCGATTTAGCGACCACATGCATTGACTAGGAAATTCAACCTTATTGTATTAATTATAAGTTACAATATCCATTGTAATTATTGAAAATACTACTAGCTTTAAAAATATCCTTTGTCAGGTATGTATTCGATAGCTGCTTTTGATTCTGTGGTAGTATGCTCCAGTAAATGGGGCCTTATAAAGGGTTAAGAACTTTTTTGGATTTCAGTACTCAATTAGCTATGTAATAATAGTATTTTATGCAACTGTATCGTAATAGGGGTCCTTAAAACACGAGTGTGGGTTTATGAAACGAGGCGTAGCCGAGTTTCATAATAGGGTCACATGAGTGTTTTAAGGCCTAATTACGTACAGTTGCATACAATATTTTATCTATATCCATATATTAAATCCTCTATCATGTGTTCAAGAACCATTGAGAATGACCTGCATTAACGAGAACTAGGTAGGTAATTAGGTATGTCTGCCCCAAGAGCTGCGCCCGCGACGACCTGCTGCTGCACGTGGTCGCCCCCCCCCCCCCGTGCTGTAATGATGTATGAAATCTCATTACGATACAGCCGTGTTCATAATAGAATCCAATGTCGTAATGCTGGTCATTACCTATGGTTTTTGAACGCATAATTGAGGATTTACTATATGGGTGTAGATAAATAAAATAACATTTTGCTTTAGGCCGGGTTTGCTAAACAGCGAATATAGATAGATACTTATGTACGGATCCCTCGGTACGAGAGGCCGGCTCGCTTATTTTTGACGTTGACTACATATTTTAACACTTAATACCTTAACTGGCTTAAAATTAACGGAAGCCTGAAAAGAATTTAGTGGTATTCCACCTGTCAGAAACCTCTCCTTGAAAGATGTACATAGTTTTGCTGTCAAGCAGTTTAGGCTGCTTATGAGAGCGGAGCGGTGAGCCAGATAAAAATCCACCAATCTCCGCTCATCTTCAGTGGACAGGAAGTTGGTGACTAGCTTAATAATTCATACAAAACCGGGAAGCGGAGCTAGAGGAGTGGAGAAGTGGGGTGGAAAAATAAGCACAAGCGGGGAAGCTCCGCGAATGGACAAAATCGGCAACTCCGCTATTAATTTCTCGCTCCGCTCTGCGCCTATGGACAGATGCAGTCTGGCTGGTCTGGCTGGACGGGTTCTCTGCCTTTTTCCAACTTACGTTTCCCAAATGCACCAAAGCTAACCTACTGTGTTCTAAAATTTTGGTTTCGGGAAAATCGAGAGTGGGAAATTAAGCGAAAATAAACTGTAACTCCGCTCAGCAAGCCTCTCGTGGACAGACAGTCTTAACAAAACGGCGTCCTACGCCTCAGCTGGTGGTGGCGACGTGGCTTTGTCGACAGCAGACTCTTCGTCTTCTTCAGGCTCTTCGTCGGGCTCGGGCTCGTCCTCGGCCGGCGCCTCCGCCGACGCCTCGGCCTCCGTCGACGGCGCCGCCGAGAGGGAGGAGTCCACTGCCGACTCTTCCTTGGTCTCGTGGCGCTTCTGAAATGGGATTGAGATGGAAAATATTAGCCATCAAAAACGTAACGTGTAAAAAATAACCTAACCATAAAAGTTTTTAATACAAGCTTTTTTTGTTGACGTACTTGCATTGTCTCCCAAACTGCATTTTCATACCAAATTTCAAGTCGATGCTATTAACTGTTGAAGTTAAAATGCGCCGAAAGAAACTTGACAGTAAGTATTTTTTTCAAAATAAATAATCCTACTTACTAAATTATAAATGTGAAAGTTTGTGAGTGAGTGAGTATGTTTGTTACTTCTTCACCCTGAAACGGCTGGACGGATTTGGATGAAATTTGGCAAAAAGTTAGTATATAACCTGGATTAAAAGAAAATACTTTTTATCCCGATATTCCCACGGAATAGAGATAAAATCTCGAAATAACAACCGCTGGGCTTAGAGAAATTCGGTATGTGGATAGCTGGACTTCTGGAATAACACATAGGATACTTTTTATTCCGATATTTCCACGGGATGGGGATAAATTTTTAAAAATTTTAACCGCTGGGTTATGAGTTGAAATTTTGGACAGTTGTTTTTAAACACAATGGGAATTTTGGGTAAAATACGGGAATTTCAATTGTAACTACCAGATCGAATAGTTTACGGGTGCGAAGCCGCGGGTAAACTCTAGTTAAAAATAAAATACTTAAAAACTACAGTATAAAATGAATGAACAAAGTTACATGAAAAAAAAAGGTTTACTATTGTTTGGCCGAAACTTATATGCCATAATTTCATTTGCCCGAAACTTCATTTGCCCGAATGTTTCGTTTACTAGAAAGTTTATTTGATATATTCTTATTTTTCCGAAAATTAGATGCCATAATGATACGAATTCAATAGGTACGTATTGTTTTCCATATTATTAAGTGCAATAATATTATTTAATAGAATATTCAAACGCCATACTAAATAGTGTTTATTTTGATTATGATTGACTAAAATTGCTTTTTTCTTTTACTAATCTATCTATTATCTTTATTATTCGGGCTGCTATAAAAAAATACCTAACATCGAAGGCTAAGGCGGGAGCTACGCTCCGCTTCGCTCCCACCTTAGCCTTCTTAACCTAACCTATCCGAGTCGCTTCTGCTCCGAACCGTCTTGCTCGCTCGCTTCGCTCGCTCGCACAAATCAAAAGTCGCAATTCTAACTTAACCTAATCTATGTGATTAAAATTTACCTAATTCAAAGGCATGTGTTTGACGTATGGGATTTATCAGTATTATAGTGTCGATACTCCCCATTTACATGGATGGAAAATGATATTCAGGCATGTGATACTTATGTCTTACAATGATTATGAATAGTGAAATTATTGAAATTAATATTATGGGAAAGAAAGATTCTGTCATTTGATTAATATGGTAAACAATGAGTAGTGTAAATGAACTTATAAGAAACAATAATTATGGCGGTTGAATATTATAGCACATGAAATTCGGGCAAATGAAATTCTGTCAAGTGAAGGTATACCGAAAAAAAATACTACAGGGATGTATGGGATCCCGTGACTTTAATCAGCAAACACGCTACCTTCTTCTTCTTCTTAATCTTCGGCTTGGGCTTCTCCTCCGGCTCCAGGTACCCTGGCGGGAAGAACCTCGCGCACTCCTCGGCGCCCTCCACGGCGTCGGGGCTGACGTGGACCGGCCCCAGCGCCAGCAGGCCGGGCGGGGGGCCCGGCTCGAAGAGGTCCGATGGTTCAGCTAACTCGGGCTCCGCAAGCCCCACGGCGACTTGCAGGACTATGGTCTCGCAGCTGTTGGGAATGAGCACAGATATAGATTACACTAGATAACGCAAACACCTCAATCTGTATGAAAACCAACCGTGTCACTTTTTAGGGTTCCGGAGCCAAAATGGCAAAAACGGAACTCAGGTGGTGGAAAATTTTGAAAAAATTCAGGATGGTAGTAAGTCTATCAAACTTTCAAGGAAAACTATAATGGCTAAGTTTGCTTGAGAATTAGTAGTTTTTAGTAGGAAAAAGTGTCACCCCCTTTGACGTTAGGTCTAGCTGGTGATTGGCTCATTTAGTTAACCATCACTCTACTATTCCACTTCGCTCTCCCTTTATTAAGGTCTCTACTCACTACATCGTATCATGCCATGACAGTAATAGGAGCGTGTCAGGAACGGAATGTGAAGCGATACATGACACGCGACGGCGACGGTTGGTTAGGAAACGGGCTAGTGGGTAAAGTTTTCAATAAGTAAATAAATATTATTTTCACTTCTCATGCTCGTAAAGTTCGTGTTTATGCTGGATTTGGACGAGATAAAATTACTTTTTATGTAGTCTAGTGCATACAGTAAAATCTTCGTCTAAGACTAAGGTAATCAGGTGTAAACAGAGACAAACAAAGAAGTATGTTTACATATAAGTATTTTTATTAATTTTTAATTTAAATAAAACCAAAAACAATCAATCAATCAAACTAAATCGATAAAACTAAAAATGTATAATTTTATAGTGCATGCATGAAAATTAAAATTAAAAGATACATAGTAAGTTAAATATTTGCCATCGAAGTGAAAAGCAGAGTGTAAAACTCGAGCATTAAACCCATTTTCCCCTCGACGTGTCTATCCACCCTCGCCTTACCCGCTCAGGTGGCTATATGAACGTCTCGGGTAAAATGGCTCGATTTATGCTCTTGTTTTACAATCTACTATTTTGCCTGACCATCTATTGCGATCATGATACGGTGTACCTAATGGGTGATCTTTGACAAATAAATCAGTATCACCAGGTATCACTTACTAATCCTTCTCCGGCCGCTCCTCATACTTCTCCAAAGTCTTGCACAGCAGCCTTGGCGCGGCCACAGAGCCGTCCGCAAAGAACCCGTGCAGCAGCACGCGCGGCGCCACCTTCGCAGCTGCGGCCAGCACGGCCACGCGCTGCCACGCGCCGAACACCATCGCCACGAGCGGGGGGGACGGCGGGGGGAGGGGCTCCACTAGCCCTCCCACCATCTGAGAAGAGGGGATTGAATTGAGGTGAAAAAAACCGGTTAAGAGCATAGAAAAAGGTAGGAGGGTCCTCTTACAAAAAATCGACGTGAAAAAGTGTACCAGTAAAAGAGCGTATCTCTATAGCACTTACGTCCTTTTGTTGAGAAGCGCAATTTTTCGGCAACAACTCAAAAACGGTAGTAGCCGAAATTGTTGAAATTAATGTTGTTTAAAACTATTTATTAAGCTACAGACGTACAGTCACCAGCACCAATATCTGACACAACAAGCGTGCATAAATATCTGATACGACTCTATTTGTAGGGCCGGAAGGACGTGTCAGATATTTTTGCACGCTCAATTGTGGCAGATATTAATGCTGGTGACTGTACCTACACTTTGCAAGAATATAAAGAAGGTGGGGGCACAATTTTTGAACCTTTTTCGGGGCGATTATTTCCGAAAATATATATACACTGTTTATACAGTGTTTTTAAAAGACCTGTCGAAATTATGCGCTGCACGTTGTTTTTTTTTCACTTACGTGACATTTAGCTATCATGGAATGGGTAGTAGCAACCAACTTTTAAAATTAAATTAACAGACTTCTAGAGTGCTAGACTTTTTTACTTAAAAGTAAAGTTTTTTGTTAAACGTTTTTTTTTTCTCGATCCACGGTGAAACTTTGGACCGGTACAACTTAGGATTTTCAATCTACGGAATCCTAAAAACGAGCCAATTCCTTTCTCAAAAGGCTGACAAACGCACCGCAAACTCAACTTAGAGCTGGCATTCACGTCTTGTCGGATGTCGGGCCCGGATTTTAATCGGAATTCCGTTGCCAAACAATTTAAATGGAGCTATCACAGTTGCCCGACATCCAGCACTGATTTTCTACGGAAATGTGACCTATATGTGAAATAAAAAGGGGCACAGATCTTCCGAAGAGTAATTTTATTTAGAAGCTGAAACTCCACTTTCTCACAAACAATAAGATCAAACCAATATGAGTGACATGAATATTTCTTCTTTAAACATAAACTACGTAGAGAGTGTTCATTACCTCAAAGAGGTTCCAACACTATATCCGACTCAAAACGGATCCGACAAACCGACAAGTGGGAACGAGCTCAAAGTAATTGGGTGTCCCATTGGGTGCAGTGATTGCTCTCCATCAGACAACCCACCCATTTGAAAAAAGAAACAGAAATGGTCCTCGCAAAATAATCCCACCTTAGGAAACAGGAGATCAACACAGCCGCCCGCTTGCTGCCGATTCGCCGGCACGTACAGCCCGGATCCCATCCATTCTAGTTCGTCTACCACCAGCTTCTTGGAGCCTCCTCGTCTCCTGCCCCGTCGCCGTATAACGCTCGTCTGCACAGCTCTGCAACAACGTCTTATCATGGACCCTGTTGGTTGCTACATTACTGGAGCTTTCTAGGGTTCCGAAACCATAGGGTGCGAACGAAAAACTATTACTAGGACTGCCGCTCTCTCTGTCCGTCCGTCTGTCACAGGGCTCTATCTCTTTGAGTCGTAACAGTTAGACACTTGAAATTTTACAGGTTATGTATTACTTGATAGAGATGGAACTGTAGCATATAGCTATTATATTAAAACATTTTGTGAATTAAAAATACTAGTTTTATTGGTATCTAGCAAAACATTACAATTGAAAGACAAATTGGTAGAACGTGTCATCACCAAATTCAAATAATGTCCATAGAGAAATGAGGACGGCATTACACCTTCCAACACCTTCTCCTGATGTGGACTCATGTGGCTGAGGCACGGCGCTATCCACACATCAGCCTTGCACAGTGTCTGGCAAACTTCACCTTCGACAACGGCTTTGTCATAATGTCAGCTAGCTGTATCTCCGTCGGACAGTAGCTGATGTTGATCAGTCCATTCACGAAGTGTTCATGAATAAAATGGTACCGAACATCAATATGTTTCGATCTTTTGTTAAAAGAACCAGATTTCACCAGTTGAATCGAGCTTTGGTTATCAACATGCAGATTTAACTTTGCTTCTGAATCGGTTATTTCTTTCAACAGTGACTTCAGGTACAATGCCTCTTTGCAGCAGTCAGCTGCTGCTATGTACTCGGCTTCGGTCGACGATAATGCTACTATAGGCTGTCTCTTGGATGCCCATGATATTGGTGCATTCCCAATCATTAAAACGGAACCAGATGTGCTTCGTCTCGTTAGCGGATCACCAGCATAGTCCGAGTCGCTGAAAGCATCGATATCCTGTATTGGGCTATTTCGCTTAAAGATTATGCCCTTATCTTTGGTTCCAACCAAATACTTGAATATTCTCTTTAGCTTTGTGACATCTTCTTTAGATGGATTTTCAACTTTTCGGCTGACTTGATTTACCGCTTGCGCGATGTCTGGTCTAGTTCTGGTAGACAGGTACAGTAAACTTCCCACTGCCTCCCTATAGGGATATTCCTTCTCCTGGGCAGTTTCCTGTATCGACTTGGCATCGTTACTCGCAGGTGTCTCACATGGCTTCGCATTTTGCATACCATACTTTTCCAACATTTCGTTGATATAACTCCTTTGAGTCAGCCTTATTCCTTCTTTGGAGTTGTTTATTTCCATACCAAGGTAGGTGCTTGGATTTTCATTCTTTTTCATTTCAAATTTGTTTTCAAGTTTTTTCAATAAACCATCGATTTGTCTTCTATTTTTTCCTATGACCAAACCGTCATCGACGAATAGTCCGATGATTATAGATTTGTCTTGGTTTACGAAAACGCATCTTTCGGTATTGATTGTCTTGAATCCCAAATCAAACATCGCTCGGGTAAAAGTTTTGTTCCATGTAAACGGAGCTTGTTTTAGACCGTACAGTGACTTCTGCAGTCGGCAAACTTTTTCCGTTATAGTGCAGTCAGTATTGTAGCCAACAGGTAGTTTCATATAAACTTCATCTGTCAGTTCCCCATACAAGAAAGCAGTCTTGATATCAAACGTCATGAAGTAATAATTTTTGGATGCGGCAACGGCTAGTAATGTCTTTAGGGCAGATTGGCTTACGACTGGGCTATAGATTTCTTCGAAATCCAGGTTTCCTTTCTGTTCGCAGCCTCTTACGACTAATCTGGCCTTATACGTTCCGTCATCTTTTATTCGAAATACCCATTTGTTAGACAAAATTTTATGTCCTTTGGCTTCCGACTTGTCAACTATTACCCACGTGTTATTTTTCTTTAGTGAGTCCATTTCAGATTGAATCGCCTTCTCCCAATTTTCTTTGTCGGTGCCTGTCACAGCTTCTTTAAACGTAAGAAACGAGCTGTCATTGCTTTCTTCAGTAGTAAGCATAGTTACGCATCGATTTAGCTCATAATCCTTTGTCCATACTGGTGGTCTCACTTCTCTTTGTGGTCTGCCGCTTGTAGAGGATGATTCAGTTGGATCTGGATCAGGCTGGAACATTTCTTGATCAGGCTGGACATAGGAGTCAGAAGGTAGATTAGGATTCTGAAAAGGTAAGTTTTTATTAGTAATTTCTATTTCTATTTTTTCGGTTTCAGGTTCAAGTTTCTCCGGTTGACAATCTTTGTATTTCTCAGTAGGATTCGTTTCATAGTGCATCTTTTCGATTACTTTTACATCTCTACTTATGATTATGTTTTTCTTCTCCGGTACATATATTCTGAAGCCTTTAGCGTTTTTCGCATATCCTACAAATACTCCTTCCACAGCTTTGGCTGAGAGCTTCCCTCTTCGGTTCTTATTCAGTACAAACGCTCTGTGACCGAACACATGTAGGTGTTTTGCTGATGGTATTCTTCCTACCCACTTCTCATAGGGTGAACTTCCTTTTAGAGCTCTTGCTGGACTCCTATTTATAAGATAGTTTGCAGTATTTACTGCCTCAGCCCAGAAGTTAGCAGGTATGTTGGACTCTATCATCAGACATCTTGCCTTTTCCATGAGTGAGCGGTTTTTTCTCTTACTACAGCCATTTTGTTGTGGGGTGTAGGGTGCAGATAATCTTCGACTAATACCATTTTCCATAAGTAATTTGTCAAATGCTTTTGATTTGTATTCGCCTCCATTGTCAGATTGAAGACTTTGAATTTTCTTCTTATGGAAGAGTTCAACGTTGTTCTTATACTCCTTGAATTTCTCGATAACTTCGCTCTTTTGTTTCATGAAGTACACGCAGCAGTATCTAGTGTAATCGTCAATGAATGTGACGTAATACTTTGATCCACCCAGTGATTCATGTTCGAAAGGCCCGCATACATCGCTGCTGACTATTTGTAGCGGTTCGGTAGAGAATATTTCGTCATGGCTTTGGAATGGTAATGTGGTCATTTTTCCTTTGATACAGGTTTCACACGTCTCAAGCGTGTTTTCCTTAAAGTTAAGTCCTCGCATCATTTCGTTTCTTACCATCAGCTTTAGGTCTCTCTCATTCACGTGACCAAGCTTTTTGTGCCATTTCATTATTTCGCTTTCAGCTCTAGGCGTGAAATTTGCTATCTCTTCCGGTTCATCAAGTTCAAGAAAATATAATTCATTTTTTCGTTTAGCTTTTAAGACAACACTGTTATTTTTTAGGACTTTAGCTTCATTTCTTTCAAATAGTACTTTGTAGCCATGATCCGTGATTTTACTAACTGACATTAAGTTATTTGTCAAGTCTGGTACGTATAGTGTGTCTAGTAAATTATTTTTGCAGCTCTCGGTGTAGAGTACGACTTTTCCTTTGCCTTTAACTTCGGTAGTGTGTTTTTCCGAAGCTAATCTCAGTGTGTCGTTCGCAGGAATTAGGTCGGTGAATAGCCTTTTATCTCCTGTCATATGTGACGTGCAGCCACTATCTAAACACCATGAACCATCTTTGGTTTTCGAATTTTCTGTAGTCAAACATGTGTTATAGTTTTGTTCTTGACCTTTGTTCACGTTGCCCTTAGGCTTTTTCTTTGACCAACAATCTTCTGTCAAATGCCCCTTTTTGTTGCAATTCTTGCACAACAATCCCTTTTTCTTTGGCTTAACATAGAATGCCTCTGAAGTTTGAGGTTCGACTTGCCTCCTTGCTTCATATTCTTCTATAATTTTGACCTTTAGGATTTCTGGACTTGGCAGGACATCTCTGGACTCAATAGCTGTTCTGAAGCTATCAAAGTTTGTGGGTAAACTGTAAAGCATCATAATGCTTAGTAACTCAGGATGAATTTTGACATCCATATCTTCTAATTTACCGACTACGTCCAGAAAATTATTAAGATGATCTCTTACGTCTTCTTGGGGAGTCATTTTCTTCAGAACCAGCTGTTTTAGCAGCGTAGCCTTCCTTGCTGGCCCTGAACTCTGGTGGACTGCCTTTAACTTGTCCCATACCTCCTTAGACGTATTACAGCTCTTAATTTGCTTGAGTTCGGCAGGAGATATAAGCAACAGTAGCTCTGACCTTGCCTTTAAGTCTTCCTTGAAGTAAGCACTCTTTTCTTCGGCTTTAGCAGTCGCCGCTAACGTTTTTTCGCCACTAGCGATGTCCCACAAGTCGTTTCTTATGAGAATTGCCTGTGCCTGTAGACACCAGGTATCGTAGTTCGATTTCGTCAACGGTTCTATGCTCCGAAAATTTGAGCCCATTTTGTTTACTCACTTTTTGTTATTAAAGTAGCTAATTTTCCATTTGCCACAACCACGCTCTGCTACCACTGATAGAGATGGAACTGTAGCATATAGCTATTATATTAAAACATTTTGTGAATTAAAAATACTAGTTTTATTGGTATCTAGCAAAACATTACAATTGAAAGACAAATTGGTAGAACGTGTCATCACCAAATTCAAATAATGTCCATAGAGAAATGAGGACGGCATTACACCTTCCAACAGACTTTGTATCATTATAATTTGTAAAATCAATTTTTTGGTACAAGTATTTGTTTTGTAAATACTATAATGTTAAACTAATACACAGAAATAAATTGAAATTTCTCTTTTTTTTGTTTTTTATCGTCTAAAATAAAATAAAATAATATTACTAGTAAAAAAACAACAAATAATTCGTTTTCAAAAAATTGTATGATCTCCGCTGAACACCGGCGCGAATGACGTTACACCGCGGCGCGGGCGCTGCAATTCGATTTGAGCAAGGTCGTACGCGTTCATGCCACAGTGTGCGTCGCAACGTTTTTCATTGAGGACTAGAATAAATAAACAAAAATGTAGTCATATCGTTCGTTTAACGCTTAGTTCAAATCTGTAATAAAAGCTAAGGACTGTTCAATTTACTAAACGGACATGCTTAAACCTACTTATACTTCGACTTTCGCACTACTTCTATAAACAGTTGATAGTTATGATTTTACTAATAGCCTGTTCTTCAATAGTTTTGTATTACCGTTAACTACAAATATCTAATAACCTAATCCAAATGGCAAATCGCAAATTGATTCTGCAAAAATGGTGCACAGGCCAATAGTCACCACAGAAAATTGCAAAAATGTTTAAATGTTCCAAGCCAGCTATACCTACACCAAACCATTAAAAATTTGGAGAATATCATACGCTTGAAGATTTACCAAATCCACCAAATTGCCT
>NC_133499.1:4358711-4375137 GCF_025370935.1 Choristoneura fumiferana
CCTTAGTCGTCGCTAGAGGTATTATGCCGCTTAGACGTACTCCGCCAACTACTCCGACATGCAGGCCTACATTCGCCGCCACACGGATGAAACAACACAGCGCGAAGCCAGCGCGGGGCTATTACCGCCGCTCTCGTCGGCGAGTTCGCTGTACGCGGGGTCCGACTCGGCGCTTGACAATTATTAATTGAGGAATAAGCGTAAATTTATAAGTGAGGAGGCGGCTGCCATGCGAATATTTATGGATGAGATGAAAAGTATGTTCACAGAATTCTCAGAAAAGCAGGATAGTAAATTGACATCTATCCAAAAATCGGTTGCGGACATTCGTGAACAGAATACGGATATTTCTAAAGCACTAGATTTCTTAAGTCAAAAGTACGATGAGATGCGAGATGAACTAAATAAATTAAAAACAGAACGTATTGAAACACAAAAATACATCGCATTACTCGAGAATAGAATAGATAAACAGGAAAAACGATCCAGATCGAACGAAATCGAAATCCGGAATGTTCCAAAAATTATCCCGAATGAATCGAAACAAGACCTACACACAGTTGTGCAACAAATATGCTCGGTAATTGGTGTGCATGCTGACGCGGCCGAAATTAAGGATCTACACCGTATAAATACTAAGAACGAGAGTAGCAAACCGATCATGGTGGAATTTACAACAGCAAGAAAGAAAGAGTGTGTTCTGACAGCGTACAAGAATTTTAACAAGCAACACTCTCCCTTACAGCTTAATACTAAGCTAGCTAAAATAAACGAACAGGAAAATCGTATTTTCATCTCGGAGTCGCTAACGTTTCAGTCGAAGAAGCTGTTCCGTCTTACGAGAGATTTCGCCGCGGAAAACAATTTTCGCTTTTGCTGGACCTCACGAGGAGAAATCTACCTGCGGCAAAATGAAGGTGCGCCCGCACAAAGGATCACATCGGAGAACGATCTTGTCAAAATTAAAAATGCCTTCAAATGACTAGGCTCTCCAAACTGGATTAATGAATGGTCCATATTCCTGCAATCTCTATTTATAGTAAGATATAAAATTTGTTTTGCTTGCGATATGGATTTACTGTTGAATATTACGACTTTTATACCTAGGTTAAAACATTTAATTAAGCATCATTCATGTCATGTAAGACCATCTACACCTACATATAAATATTTCCAAACTACACTTACAATGCCTACACACATACTTTCAGCGACACATTACCTACCACACGCATCGATCAAGGTTTCCGCGGCAGTCCTAATCAGTTATAACATTCGATAGTCAAATCCAATTGAACAATGTACATGATGATATTGACAAACATGGTCTTCCAAATTGTTTCAAACTAAGGGAGCCTTCGGGCTATACTCGGACTAGTCGTGTTGGGGACTTCACAGTATTGTCTGTGAACATACGCAGTCTAAATTGTAACCTAGATAAATTCTTAGTGTTTGCTTCATGTTTCGATATGCCAATTGATATATTAGTACTCACAGAATGCTGGACCAGTGAAACTCGTGAGCCCCCTAATATAGCAGACTACAACCTCTACTATACGAAAATTCATCTTAATAAAAACGATGGAGTGGTAGTCTATATCCGCAGTAGGCATAGTGTTCTAGCACAAGAACCCATTGTTAACGAAGGAAATTGTCTAGTGCTAACGGTTAACAAAATTTACACGTTAGTCTGCTCCTACAGACCCCCATGCTATAGTAATCCTGCGCCGTACTTGGACTCCGTTGACTCGGTCCTGCGAGATATACGCTCTCCAAACGTATTTTTTGTGGGCGATATAAACATTAATATCTTACCAGGGCAGATTACCAGCCAGGGAGCCAACTATCTTACGCTCATGCTGTATTACGGTCTCTTACAGGGGGTGGATAAACCTACCGCTGGCCCAAACTCTTGCATTGATCATTTTATGGTT
This sequence comes from Choristoneura fumiferana, assembly GCF_025370935.1. Taxonomy (NCBI): domain Eukaryota; kingdom Metazoa; phylum Arthropoda; class Insecta; order Lepidoptera; family Tortricidae; genus Choristoneura; species Choristoneura fumiferana. Next base: position 4,360,646 of record NC_133499.1, read on the forward strand.
AAGTGTAATAAGTCTTGGACCACACATGTCTTCGATCATCTTACTGATCACTGTCCCGTTTTATTTACTGTTTCCGACGGAGCTAACCCTAAACGTCCGAAGTCCAACCGTAGGATGAAATTTAATTATAATGGCATTCGAGAAACGCTTGCCTTGCAAAATTGGAACCAGTATTATAATATGAGTGACGCTAGCATGGCTGCTTTAGACTTAGTTAAGAGAATAAAAAAAGCTATTGAAATAAATACTACTATCCAAACTATCCCAAAAAAGAGGAAACCTTTGAAACCATGGATTACAGAGAGTGTAGTTAGATCAATACAGAAAAGAAATAAATTGCAACGTAACATGACCCGGCAACCAAATGACTTGTTTTTAAGAAATGAGTATTGTAAATATAGAAATATATGCAATAAATTAATAAAGGCACTTAAAATGGAATATTACAAGTCTCAACTCCAAAAATATTACAGAGATACAAAAAATACGTGGAAGGTCATCAAAGACGTTTGTAATCTAAATGCTAATAAAAGTCATGCTGAGGAACTGCTGGAGATAGGTCAAAACGAGAAGGATTCTCTAAATATAGTCAATGGGTACTTCACCTCAATTGGGAAAACCCTTGCAGACACCACCCTTAGGAACATAAACACCTCGGTGACACAACTTGCCTCTAAAAGATCTGTGATGTCTAGCGCAGCCCCTTCCTCCTTTTTTCTATATCCCACTGATACTGCGGAGGTATCTACAGCTATATTATCACTCAAGTCTGGCAGTGCGCCAGGTGAAGATGGTATTACATCTGATATGCTAAAATTATGTAAAGAGTCTATAACAGCTCCGTTAGCTCACCTATGTAACCTATGCTTCTCAACAGGAGTTTTCCCTGATCTTTTTAAGCGAGCTAAAGTTACGCCAGTATTCAAAAACGGGAGCAAAAAACTACCCAGCAACTACAGACCCATAGCGTTGATATCAGCATTATCTAAAATAATTGAAAAACTTGTGAATAAACGACTGATAAGCTATCTGGAGAAGAACACCCTCTTAAGTAGCAATCAATACGGTTTCAGAGCTAAAACATCGACTGAAGATGCAGTTCTTCATCTCACAACTAACATCATAGAGTATTTGGATGTGGGGATGAAATGTTTGGGGGTGTTTCTCGACCTACAGAAGGCATTTGATACCGTTTCAATGCCAATATTGTTGGCTCGACTGGAAAATATTGGAGTAAGGGGAGTTGCATTAAAATTCTTCACAGACTACCTAACAGGTAGATTGCAGTGTACTTGCGTTAATAAAACTAATAGCGAATGGTATCCTGTAGAATATGGCGTTCCACAGGGTAGTACGCTGGCCCCCACCCTTTTTCTAATCTACGTGAACGATCTTTGTAAGAAGAACATTGTGGGTTGTGAAACAATTATGTTTGCAGACGACACTGTTTTACTGTTTCATGATAGGAGTTGGGACGGAGTACGTACGCTTGCAGAAAACGGCCTTAAAACGGTTACCACTGGCTGGAAGACTCGTTGCTTTCCCTTAACGTTCAAAAAACGAATTACATTTGTTTCAGTAAAACTACAGCCACTAAACCTGGAGATGATTACAAAGTAAAAATACACACGTATCCATGCAACAGAGGCATCGCTGTAAACTGCAATTGTACTCTTCTAACGCGCACTGATCATCTCAAATACCTAGGTGTACAGATCGATGATCACCTCAACTGGCGCCATCACATTCACCTAGTGGCTTCAAGAGTGCGTAAACTGATATATGCCTTCAGAAATCTAAGAGATGTGGTAGATAAGCCTCTGTTAATTCAAACTTATAAAGCACTGGGGAGTGCATCATCAACTATTGCATCGGTGCATGGGGCAGTGCTGCCAAGACGCATATGATTGAGCTTGAAAGGGCTCAACGAGCCCTCTTGAAGGTCATGCTGCGCCTTCCTTTTTGCTATCCCACTACCCAACTTTACAGCTTATCTATGGTGCCCTCGGTTCGCAAGTTATATATATTGCACTGCCTGAAAAGATATCACAGAAAAGTTGTACCTGGATTACCGGTAAAAAATAAACGCATTGATCGATGTCCGCTTCCTAAATGTAAAACAAAATTTGCGCAGCGCCATATCAATTATAGTGCCCCTTTGGTCTACAATAAAATTAAAAAAGAAATAACGGCTATTAAGTCATTTTCTAATCATGGCTTTAAGAAGACTGTATGGATATGGTTAAGTAAGATGGATTATGACGAGACTGAAAGCCTCCTATCTAGGAGCCTTTCTGCACCCTGAATTTAGCACACACACACACACACACACACACACACACACACGCACGCACACGCACATACACACACACACACACACACACACACACACACACACACACACACGCACACGCACGCACGCACACGCGCACGCACGCAATATGATGTACGTACAAGTGGTGGTGATGGTTAATTTGTCCTAATGGTCTTCTTTTTTTTTTTCCAAATTGATAGTCTGTTTGTTCTTAACAATGAATCTATGTTCATGATAATGGTATCTACTGGAGACTGTAACACAGTGAAAACTACCACAGTCTCCAGGGTTCATATTATAATTATACATGTGTTTTGAACAATAAAGATTTATTATTATTATTATTATTATTATAACCATAAAACCAGAAATTAAGCCATATTTTTTTTTTTGTTTAATCTAACCGAAATTTTAAACACAAATAGTTTTTTAAACAACTGAAACCTAACATTTTTAAACCAAACGACACTTATTTTCCCAAACTTAATAGTTTTTCAAGGGTAAAAACTAGCCTTTTTTTATTTTAATTGAATCTAACCAACTTTTTTGAAACCTAAATGCTTAAACACAACTTTTTGAAACCTAACTATTTATAAACTAACATTTTAAAACTAACATTCTAAACCATTAAATAAAACAGAAATAAAACCTTTTTTTTTAAACCTCATAGTTTTAAAACAACTGAAACCTCACAATTTGTAACGTAACATTTTAAACCATAGACACATTTTTTTTTCTACTTATTTTTGTTTAAAATCTAGCCAACTTTTTTTTTAAACCTAAATGTTTAAACATCTAACTTGAAAAGCTAAACAATTTATAAAACTAACATTTTTAAACCTACATTCTATACCATTTAACAAACAGAAATAAAACATTTTTTTTTTTTTTTAAATTTTTTTTTTTTAAACCCTGATAGCTTAAAACACCTTGAACCAATAAACAGAAATCAACCATATTTTTTTGTTTAATCTAACTTTTTTTAAACCTATAGTTTAAAAACAACTGAAACCTCACAATTGTAACCTAATATTTTAAACCATACGACACATTTTTTTCTACTTATTTTTTTTTAAATCTAGCCAACTTTTTTTTAACCTAAAGGTTAAAACCTAACTTTTGAAAAGCTAACAATTTATAACTAACATTTAAAACCTAAATTCTATACACATTAACAAACAGAAATGAAATTTTTTTTTTGTTTAAATCTTTTTTTTAACCCTGATAGCTTAAAAACCTTTGAACAATAAACAGAAATTAATCATATTTTTTTTTGTTTAATTCTAACCCTTTTTTTAAACCTAATAGTTTAAAACAACTGAAACCTCACAATTTGTAACCTAACATTTTTAAACCATACACGTTTTTTTCTACTTATTATTTTTTTAAATCTAGCCAACTTTTTTTTAAACCTAAATGGTTTAAAACCTAACTTTTGAAAGCTAACATTTATAAACTACATTTTAAAACCTAAATTCTATACCATTAACTTAAACAGAAATGAAACATTTTTTTTTTGTTTAATCTTTTTTTTTAACCCTGATAGCTTAAAACACCTTTGAACCATTAACAGAAATTAACCATATTTTTTTTGTTTAATCTAACACTTTTTTTAAACCTAATAGTTTTAAACAACTGAAACCTAACATTTTTAAACCAAACGACACATTTTTTCATTTTATGCAGCCTAACCTTTTTTTTTTATTGAATAACCAACTTTTTTTGAAACCTATAATATTTTTCAACTATGATGAGTTCTGTGACGTTTCGAATTGGAAAGTTTTAGAGATGTACCGTTTATCGAGTGAACTATCGATTTTTCTACGAGTTATTAGTGCCTATTTTTGGAGGTTGCATTATATATAAAAAAAAAAAAAAATCCAGTTTTCCGCCCACCGGGACACCGTTTTCTCGTTCTCGCTCAATATAATCCCTCAAACGAATTACAAAATCCCGACTCTAGGAGTTTAAAACAGTCTTTTTAGACCGTTTCGGCATTTTGACTAAAAATAACAACAAACCTGTTACAGGCTTTGTCTATGCTGTACATAATTTATTGTTGTCTATGGTAGAGAATGTTTATATTCTCTACGCCTCTCTCGCCATGGCCGTACCACTGTAAGCATCAACCTATTTAAGACTATTTTATTTTTACATCTATTTGTCTGTTTCGTCCCCGTTTACAACATATGTATTGTGATTGATATGAAGATATAGATATTCATATGTGTTAATGAATAAACACCTAATTGAATATCAGTTGCTGTGGTTTGATTTACTGAAGGCCACGAGTTCGATCTCAGCATCCGCGTCACCCGCTTCCTTACGCCTAATCTCTCTAACAAAACCTAACGAGAAACAGTGACAAAAGTGAACAACAATAAAAACAGAAATGAACAATAACAAAATACAATGCAAAGAAAATGCAATGGAAACAACTCGTATACAAGGCAGACTCAGCGGCAGAAACTTGAAAGTTTTGTTTAAACATTTAAAATATCTAAATGTTCATTGTTATTGAATATTACACTGTGGCATTTAACGAATTTGCCGATAATGTTGTGTCACGTCACTACTGTTCCGTTTCACACATTGCGTAATTTAGATTTTTGCCCTCTGGGCCCAACTTTGCCTGATTTAATTAAGTCGATAACTAGCACCCTTCTAGGTTTTTTTTTTTTTTTTTTTAACATCCCTAAGCAGCAGTATAAGCAGTTTACGGCAACTCCAACATAATCGGAGCCTTTGTGAATCTAACATTTCATTACAAGTTTAGGTCAGGTTAGGTCGTTAGGTTAGGTTAGGTTAGGTTAGGTTAGGTTAGGTTAGGTTTAGGTTAGGTTAGGTTAGTTAGGTAGGTTAGGTTAGGTTAGGTAGGTAGGTTAGGTTAGGTTAGGGTTAGGTTAGGTTTTAGGTTAGTAGGTTAGGTTAGGTTAGGTTAGGTTAGGTTTTAGGTTAGGTTAGGTTAGGTTAGGTTAGGTTTAGGTTAGGTTTAGGTTAGGTTAGGTTAGGTTAGGTTAGGTTAGTAGGTTAGGTTAGGTTAGGTTAGGTTAGGTTAGGTTAGGTTTTAGTTAGTTAGGTTAGGTTAGGTTAGGTTAGGTTAGGTTAGGTTTAGGTTAGGTTAGGTTAGGTTAGGTTAGGTTAGGTTAGGTAGTTAGGTTAGGTTAGGTTAGGTTAGTTAGGTTAGGTTTAGGTTAGGTTAGGTTAGGTTAGGTTAGTTTAGGTTAGGTTAGGTTTAGGTTAGGTTAGGTTAGGTTAGGTTAGGTAGGTTAGGTTAGGTGGTTAGGTTAGGTTTAGGTTAGGTTAGGTTAGGTTTAGGTTAGGTTAGGTTAGGTTAGGTTAGGTTAGGTTAGGTTAGGTTAGGTTAGGTTAGGTTAGGTTAGGTTAGGTTAGGTTAGGTTATAGGTTAGGTTAGGTTTAGGTTAGGTTAGGTTAGGTTAGGTTAGGTTAGGTTAGGTTAGGTTAGGTTAGGTAGTTAGGTTAGGTTAGGTTAGGTTAGGGTTAGGTTAGGTAGGTTAGGTTAGGTTAGGTTAGGTTAGGTTAGGTTAAGGTTAGGTTGGTTAGGTTGGGGTGCAATGTCGGATTCCTCCTCGCGTGCTCGGGCGTTACAACTTCCTACTATCCGAGGCATTGGCCTCATGGGGTAGGAAAGTGTAGCGTCTGGGCCTGGTGCATCCTGGGCAACGACGGCTAGTAAATTCATTAGGTGGATTTGCTAGCCGGCGGCCAATATCCGACCGGGGGGGAGGGGTGTTGGCTTGGCGGGGGGAACCCAAAGGCAGAGGGCCACCGGGTGAACCCTGCCAGCCAACGGGCCTGCGGGCCAAAGAGGGCGGCGTCCGGCCTTCGGGCCGACGCCTTTGGACGGAGGTGAGCCTGAGCGAAGTACCTGTCCTTTAGGGTCAGGGAAAAGCGAGGGTGAGCCCATCGGGCGGAGGGCGTTAGCCCAGTGATGCCGGGGCGGTGCAGCCCTTTTAAGGGCTGTGGTCGCCGGACGTGACGACTGACTTCTTCGACGTGACTGGGGTGGGGGGGTGTTGGTTTGGCGAGGGGAGCCCAAAGGCAGAGGGCCACCGGGCAAACCTTGCCAACAACGGGCCTTCGGGCCCACAAGAGGGCGGCGTCCGGCTTCGGGCCGACGCCTTTGACGGAGGTGAGCCTGAGCGAAGTACCTGTCCTTTAGGGTCAGGGAAAAGCGAGGGTGAGCCCATCGGGCGGAGGGCGTTAGCCCAGTGATGCCGGGGCGGCGCAGCCCTTTTAAGGGCTGTGGTCGCCGGACGTGACGACTGACTTTTTCGACGTGACTGGGGTGGGGGGGTGTTGGTCTGGTGAGGGGAGCCCAAAGGCAGAGGGCCACCGGGCAAACCTTGCCAACCAACGGGCCTTCGGGCCCACAAGAGGGCGGCGTCCGGCCTTCGGGCCGACGCCTTACAGACGGAGGCAAGCCCTTGCTTTTGCCTGTCTTAAATGATGGGTATTAAGTAAGGGTGAGCCTCATCGGGCGGAGGGCGCAAGCCCAATGATGCCGGGGCGGCGCAGCCCTTTTAAGGGCTGTGGTCGCTGGACGTGACTGACTTTTGACGTGACTGGGGTGGGGGGGTGTTGGTCTGGTGAGGGAGCCGCCGGGCGAACCTTGCCAGCCAACGGGCCTTTGGCCCTAAGAGGGCGGCGTCTGGCCTTCGGGCCGATGCCTTTTGAGGGGGGCGAGCCCAAGCTGAGTACCTGTCCTCATTAGACAGGGAAAGGTGAGGGTGAGCCCTATTGGGCGGAGGGCGCAAGCCCAATGATGCCGGGTGGCGTAGCCCTTTTCAGGGCTGTGGTCACCGATGGGGGCGAACCTGAGCTGAGTACCTGTTCTCATTAGACAGGGAAAGGTGAGGGGGAGCCCTTGGGCGGCACAGCGGGCGAGGGCGAGGAATCCCGGACCCGCATTGCACGTGCCGTCCTGGACGAGCGCCCCTAAAATCCTAGGGGCGCAGCGCCCCAACACCATCTTGGGGCGCAGAGAGGGAGCCCATCCCGGGCTGGCCTGCGGCGTCGCGGTGAAATGTTCGCGATCCCGTGGCGTCCGCATAAGGGCCGAGAGGGTAAGGTCGTGTTGTTTTTAGTCGGTATGCCCCCTCTTGGGGGAGAGCCCGACAGACCCCACCCGCTGCCTCGAGCGGGGGACATGCATAAGGCGCATTTTCAGCACGTTAAAAAAAAAAAAAAAAAAAAAAAAAAAAAAAAAAAAAAAAAAAAAAAAAAAAGGTTAGGTTGGTTAGGTTAGGTTAGGTTAGGTTAGTTAGGTTAGGTTAGGTTAGGTTAGGTTAGGTTAGGTTAGGTTCCCCCCCGTGTCGCTACCTTGTCGTGGTGGGGGGGCTTGAGCCCTTGATCTTCGGGTTTGCATAGCTCGAAGGGAAAGGGTGACCAAGAGCGGCACAGCCTCGGCGGAGCCCATTTTGGGCCAGGCGGGGCAGGCGCGCCCTAGTGAAAGGGTGCGCCATCTTCCTGCTCCCTGTCTCTCCTGTAGCAGGGGACAACGGGGATGCAGAGGCGGTGGGTCCGCTCCCGGTACCTCTCTGATTAGCAGAGTAGACTGGGATGCGGACGTGACTTGGAGGAGCGCCGTCCGCAAGGGCGGCCCTACTGCAGGGCTCTTAGAGCTGCTGTGGAAACTCGCAACCCGGCCCATAGGTGCCGGGAGTGAGGGTCGTCGCCTGCAAAGGGAGGACCGCGAGGAAGGAAAACCTCTATAAAAACCGGGGATAACCGCTCCTTACTGCGGTTCTGGATACGGGTTGCAGCGTATCCAGTACCAGGCCGGAGACAAGTAGGTCCTGTGGATCGAACGGGTCCGGCCTGGATCAGCGGCTTGCCGGAAGTACCACGCCAGTGGTGAACGGGTTGGCGTAACTGCAACACAGGGGAACTCATCCCTTAAATCAGAGGAGAGCGGCTCCCTCTTTAAAAGGGGCAGGGGCCTTACCCCTTAAAGTAAGGAAATGGGTGACAATAAAGAGTTATTACCCCAGGAGGGTACCCTTCGGGGAGAATCCCTCACCGCTAACATCCCGCGGTCAGCCCCATCGTATTCTGGGGGGGGCAAATGTCACTTCGTGGGCCCTCAAAGCCCACGTTTAGATTTAAGTTCGCCGGCGATACAGATCGCCGAACGAAGGAATGTTTCAATGCGCGACTGCCACGTGCGCCTCACAAGGCAGATATCGCCGAACACCTCAAACCAAGAGCCCGAACTGAGGGCAAATACAAGCTCGGACGTCAGCTTTGCTTCCCAGGGGACCGGAGGTCGTGAGTCCTCTGGTAAAAGCAAGCTAGAAAATATTCCGGAGGGAGCTGAGCGGGTGAAGCAGAAGCGGAAGAGATTCCGCCCTGCTTCATCCGTGCTCAGCTCAAGCGATGAAGGGTCGACAGGTCTCTCAGCTGAGGGACAAAGACCACAGACAAGAGGCAGAGGTCGCCCGCCCACTACAGGCAAGTACGCTGGTCTTGCTAAAGCAAAGGAGGCCTACAACCGTGCCCTGCGAGAAGAGCTTAGGCTTAAGGCGGAGTTAGAGGTGCAGGATATGCAAATCTCGACCAGGCAGGGGTACCAGAGAAGCACTGCTGCGGGGAGGAATGACCAAGAGGGCACCTCGGCTAATAAAGACCTTGGCCAGCAGGTAACCGACAGCGTGGCCATCATTAACAAGGTCGCGGTTACCTCGAAGAACCTGTCAGGAGGTTACATAAAATGCCTCAAAGATGCGGCTGCTGCAATTGCTGATGCCTTCTCGGAGCTCAGCAAGCGCACAGCCACTGACGAGACGGCTCGGCTTCAAGCCGACAACAAATCGGCTGCAAGCCGAGATGGCCAGTCTCCGTAAAGGAGCTGGCCGATCTTAAAGGGACCTAGAGGGGATGCGGAAGCAGGGCAGTCCGCAACCCCCTCGTGCCGGACATGATGGGGAGGAGGTGCCCCCTGCGCAGCCCTCCCCGACAAGAACAGGGAGAGAGGAAAGTCGTGGTGCGACCACTCCACCAGCAATCGACATAGACAAGCTCTGTCAAGCCGTCATGGCCCAAGTCTGTCCGTACCTGGACGCCCACCTGGCGGGCATCCAAGACCGGCTCCTTCCGGAAAAAACCGTCCAAGAAGCTGCGGAGGATGCGGCTTCTGGCCATGCTTCGGCTGGTCCGAGACGGAAAAATGGAAAGTCAAAAAAGGGTAAAAAGGCCGAAAATAGTACTCGACCGCCCCCACTGCCTCCACCGCTCCCGCCGCCCCCACCTCCCCCACCACCTGAAAAGCCAAGTTGGACGAAAGTGGAAAGGAGAGGGAGGCGGAAGAAAGCGAAAAACGTAAAAAAGGCGGAAGTCGACGCTTCAAAAGGCAAACGCAAGAAGGGGACCAACAAGCTCCGTCCGCCTCGCTCAGCGGCAGTCGTGTTGACGCTGCTGGAGCCAAAGGCGACGGAAAGTGGGGCAGACTTTGGTTCAGTTCTTGCGGATGCCAAAAGGAAGATAAGACTGGAGGATCTGGGCATCTCTGGCCTCCGTCTGAGAAAGGCCCAAACCGGGGCATATATCATGGAGGTACCCGGTACGACAAGTGGCGACAAGGCCGATGCATTGGCCAAAAAACTTGCTGAGGTCACGGACCCAACGGTAGTACGAGTGGCCAGGCCCATCAAATGCGCTGAATTGCGTATTTCGGGCCTAGACGAGTCCGTTCTGTCCACCGACGTAGTAACGGCGGTCGCTCACGCGGGGGGCTGCGCGGAGGCTGAGATTAGGCCCGGAGAGATTATATATGGTCGCTCTGGTCTGGGAACAGTATGGCTGCGCTGCCCTATTCCGGCGGCTAAAAAAGTGGTAGAGGCGGGAAGGCTGCTGGTGGGCTGGGTGTCAGCGCAGGTCAAGCTGCTCGATGCCCGCCCCCTGCGCTGCTTCCGCTGCCTCGAGGTGGGTCACGTGAAGGCAAAGTGTAAGGCCGTGGTGGATCGCAGCCTGCTGTGCTACCGCTGCGGATGTCCCGGACACGTGGCAAACGCATGTGCAGCAGCACCACACTGCGTGCTGTGCGCGGAGGCCGGGTTAGCGGCCACTCACAAGGTGGGTAGCAAGGCGTGCAACCCACACAAACCCAAGCGGAGCAAAGCTGATGAAGGACCACAATCCGCTTCACAGACAAGCACCCAGAAGGGCAGCACAACCGAGCCCCGGGCCATGGAGGAAGAAATGATACAAGAGTAATTGTTATGGCTCCAACTCCAATTTGCTACTTACAGGCGAACATCAACCACTGCGCCAGAGCCCAGGATCTTTTGTTCCAGAGCATGGCGGAGTGGTTGATTCATGTCGCGGTAGTAGCCGAGCCATACTCGGTGCCATCCAGGGATAACTGGGTGGGCGACCTGGATAGCCTCGTAGCGCTGGCCACTCAACCATCGGCTGGCTCTGCGCCGCTCGAGGGAGTGGTGCGGGGCCATGGCTACGTGGCTGCCAATATTGGAACCACCTTGGTCGTAGGGGTATACTTCTCGCCGAACAGAGCTCTTGCTGAATTCGAGGTGTTCCTCGATGAAGTGCGGGCTCTGATTGGCAGAAGCAACCCGGAACTACTGCTGGTCGCTGGGGACTTTAACGCCAAATCCGTGGCGTGGGGGTCCCCCGCGACTGACGCGCGCGGCCATACGCTTGTAGAGTGGGCAGTGGCTACGGGGTTGGAGGTCCTTAACCAAGGGACGGTAGACACGTGCGTGCGGCAACAGGGTGGCTCCATCGTGGACATCACGTTCGCCAATGCCGCCCTGGCGCGCCGTGTCCAAGGCTGGGAGGTGATGGAGGGAGTGGAGACGCTATCGGACCACCGGTATATCCGATTCAAAGTCTCCGCCCACCATACTACCTCGGACGGCCTAAGCCGTTCCCTGCAGGGAGATAGCCCAAGATGGGCAGTCAAACGGCTTGACCGGGACCTACTGCATGCGGCGGCCTTGGTCCAAGCTTGGCCGGAAGCGCCTGAAGCCCCGGCAGATGTTGAAGAGGAATCAGCCTGGCTCAGCGAGGCCATGACGCAGATCTGCGATGCTGCAATGCCGCGGGTCAAGCCCAGTGGGCCGAGGCGGAATGTGTACTGGTGGTCCGCAGAACTAACGCAGCTGCGCAAGTCTTGCGTGGCTGCGAGACGCCAGTACACGAGGAGCCGAAGGCGGAGGAGGCGGGACCTGGCGGCCGAAGAAGACTTGTATGCGAGGTACAGGGCGGCTAGCAGAGCCCTCTCAGCGTGGCTATTGGCCAAGCCAAAGACCTGGCGGAGCAGGAAATGCTGGAGACTCTGAACAGCGATCCGTGGGGAAGACCGTACAAGTCGGTGAGGGGCAAACTTCGCCCTTGGGCCCCCCCACTCACGCAAAGTCTCCAGCCGGACCTGGTGAGCCAAATCGTGGGAGCCCTATTCCCACAGCGGGGCGACCACCTGCCCCCGCGAATGGCTCCAGTAACTCCGACGGTGGATGAAGCCATACCGGAGGTGACAGAGGAAGAATTGGGGTTGGCAGTACTCAGGCTAAAGGCCAAAAACACTGCCCCCGGTCCTGATGGTACTCCGGGCCGCGCCTGGGTTTTAGCTCTAGGTCCTTTAGAGCAAAGGGTGAGGGCTCTATTCTCCGCGTGCCTGGCACAGGGTCGCATACCTCGGGCGTGGAAATGCGGAAAGTTGGTGCTTCTAAGGAAGGAAGGGCGACCGGCCGATTCCCCTTCGGGGTACAGACCGATCGTCCTTCTTGACGAGAAGGCCAAGCTGTTCGAGCGGGTAGTGGCTGCCCGTCTCGTTCGACATTTGGAGGACCAAGGGCCGGGCCTGAGCGCGTGCCAGTACGGATTCCGCCAGGGCAGGTCCACCATCGACGCTGTAGCGAGGGTGAAGGCCCTGGCGGATGAAGCGGTTTCCCGGGGGGAGGTGGTGTTGGCGGTGTCCCTGGACATTGCCAATGCTTTTAACACCCTTCCCTGGGAAACGATCAAGGAGGCGCTCAGGTACCACAACGTGCCTGAGTACTTGCGTAGGGTAGTGGGGTCATACCTCTCTGAGCGGGCGATCCGCTACCCTACGCAGCATGAGTGGGTGGAGCGGCAGATGTCGTGCGGTGTCCCACAGGGGTCGGTCTTAGGACCACTCCTGTGGAACATCGGCTACGACTGGGTGCTGCGCGGCGCTAACCTGCCGGGGGTCGAAATAACGTGCTATGCGGATGACACCCTCGTCACAGCCCGCGGCGCCAACATCCGCGAGGCTTCCTTGCTGGCTACAGCCGGCGTGGCCCTCACGGTGGACAGAATTCGAAGGCTAGGCCTCGAGGTCGCCCTACACAAGTCCGAAGCCATATGCTTCCATGGGCCTCGTAGGGCACCTCCAGGAAATACTAGGATAATAGTGAGTGGAGTCTCCATCGGCGTTGAGAAGACGATGAAGTATCTAGGACTCGTCCTCGACAGCCGATGGAACTTCCAGGATCACTTCCGGCGCTTGGCTCCAAAGCTGATCGGATCAGCATCGGCGTTGAGTCGGCTTCTTCCAAATGTGGGCGGGCCGAAGGCGGGCTGCCGCCGACTATACACGGGCGTGGTGCGGTCGATGGCCCTGTACGGAGCACCGATATGGGTGGATTCCCTTTCCGCCCAAAACAAGACCCACCTGCGGCAACCGCAAAGGGTCATGGCGGTTAGGGTAACGAGGGCGTATCGCACCACCTCGTTCGAGGCGGCCTGCGTTCTGGCGGGCACCCCACCGTGGGAACTGGAGGCCGAGGTTCTGGCCGACGTATACCGGCTAGTAGCCGAGGCGCGCTCCAGAGGGGAACGACCGTGCCCGGAAGAGATAAGGCGGTGGAGAGTCATCTCCCGCCAAACTCTCTTCCGGAAATGGTTGGAGGCTCTGGAGCGGCCGAGCGCCGGCCACTGGACCATATCGGGAGTTCCGGCCCGTCTTAGAAAGATGGGTCGAAAGGACATGGGGTGTTGTCTCCTTCCATCTAGCGCAGGTACTGTCGGGGCATGGCTGCTTCGGCAAGTACCTGTGCAAGATCGCAAGGAGGGAGACAACACCAATGTGCCACCACTGCGGCGGGGCGGAAGACACCGCGCAGCACACGCTGCAAGTGTGTCCCGCTTTTACTGACCAGCGGTCCCGCTAAAGGCAGTTATTGGGAATGACCTTTCGCTGCTACCGTGGTCAAATCCATGACCGACAGCGAAAGATCGTGGACTGCCATGACTTCCTACTGTGAAGAAGTCATGGCAATCAAGGAAGGAGCGGAACGGGAGCGAGAGGAGGACCCGTCCTCCAGCCCTGCGCCGCAGGCGAGTTGGGCGTAGGCGGTTAGGCTATAACCGCCGCAATTTCCGCCCTAATAGGGACTGCGGGTGACGGGCACGGGGATGCCCGTCCCCTGCTGTTATGGTCCCCGAGCTGGTAGGCGCGCCATGTGTTCCGGCGCGCCTACAGCGATGGAGTAAGGAGGATTGTCCTCTGTGTTGGGTCCAAGAATGGACAACTGTCGCGCTTCCGGGCCATGGATGCTAACAGTTCCCACAGCCCGGATGCAACAAGGCAGTAAAGAGGAACACCCTGGGGTTTTTAGTGGGTACACCGCCCCCTTTTGGGGCGGGATTCCCACATGCCCACCGGTCTCCCCGGGCCGGTGAAGTCCGTAAAGGATTTTCCCCAGGTTAAAAAAAAAAAAAAAAAAAAAAAAAAAAAAAAAAGTTAGGTTAGGTTAGGTTAGGTTAGGTTAGGTTAGTTAGGTTTTAGGTTAGGTTAGGTTAGGTAGTTTAGGTTAGGTTAGGTTAGGTTAGGCTTAAAGGTTAGTTAGGTTAGGTTAGGTTTAGGTTAGGTTAGTTAGGTTAGGTTAGGTTAGGTTAAATTAGGTTATGGGGGGGGGGGGGGAGGTTAGGTTAGGTTAGGTTTAGGTTGGTTAGGTTAGGTTAGGTTAGGTTGGTTAGGTTAGGTTAGGCTTAGGTTAGGTTAGGTTTAGGTTAGGTTAGGTCTGGGGTGCATGGGTCGGCATTCTCCTCGCGTGCTCGGCGGTTCAACTTCCTACTATCCGAGGCATTGGCCTCATGAGGTAGGAAAGTGTAGCGTCTGGGCCTGGTGCATCCTGGCAACGACGGCTAGTAAATTCATTAGGTGGATTTG
>NC_133499.1:4375237-4383756 GCF_025370935.1 Choristoneura fumiferana
GTAATGGCTACTGAACCCTATTTTGGGCGTGTCCGACACGCTCTTGGCCGGTTTTTTAATAGAAGATTCTTGTGCTAAATACACTTTTTGTTGACTGCACTTGTATTGTCATCCAATTTATCTACATATACAAAATCTCAAGTCAATCCGACCACTGGAAGTGGTTCAACATGGGCTTGCAAGATTTGACCAAAAACAACTACAAACCAGGGCAAGTTTAAAATTATCATTTTTAAAATACAAGCTATTTTGCTGACTACTTGTTGTTGAATCCATTTGCACTGTCACCTAAACTACTTTCCATACCAAATTTCAAGTGACCGACGCTATCAGCGTTTTCTCTTGTAAAGACAATCCTGGCCGGACTACCAGGTTGTCACTGCTAGATTATTGTCACCAGATTTACATAAGCATGCCAAATTTTAAGTCAATCCGTCCACTGGAACTGGGTCAAATTTTGTTTGGCTTGTCCTTCGTTGTCGTCCATCACTCCATTAGTTGGCTTACAGCGGGTGGTTTCAGTGGTGAAGGAGTCAAAAGTGGCGAAATGGTTCATGTCAATATCGAGCAAAATCAGGTCATGTTACTTAAGAAACACTTCGCTATACGAAATCTCGAGTCAAATCAGGCGAACTAGATTGACAACTGAAAATGTTGGTAACACCATAGCAAAAAAATAATAGGCATAAGAATATGTCAATACAAATTTGTCGATATAACCTTGTGTAGACGTGAAATGAAAATGTTTGTCATTTGTGGACTTTATTTTCATAGCTTTAAGGGGGATAACAACAAATAATAACGTAACGAAAATTTCCCAATAACGTAAATAGTTCCAAGCAAGCCAATGGCAGTTAAGTCGAATGACATAGGTATATGAAATGTCAATAAAACTAAATGGCGGATGGCGTCCTGACCGTTGTTCAACATTTTTTCGAAATCTTTCAAATTACAGATTTCTTTTATTATTATTTCGTATTGAATTTTTTCTAACATCGATATTAAGTTATTTTTTTATCGATATTACAGCACATAACATTTGAGTGTAATGAACTGTCAAGTTGGTTCGCCTAATTCTGGACTCGAGTATAGTTCCGTTTTGTGTATGTGCTCAAATATTTATACGCGTTGTAAAGTCCAACGAGGCATATTATAAACAAGTGCGTCCTAAATTTGTCTTGAACAAGCTAATGGGCAACCCGTCCACTAAATCTGGCGTGTACGCTGTCCTGAAAGTTGTGAGCTAGCTTTACATCGATGGGCAAACTAGACTTGTGTATTTCAATACAGAAATGTAAATGTTTAGATAGTTTAATGGAGGAATTTCCTAAGACACCAATTGACGTTGTTTTGTTTACATTTAGTTAAATATACCTATGCAAACCAAGTATAGAGAGATGTCGTAATATTCTAATCATCGTATAACTTGTAAAGTACAATTCAATGGAATCTGTCAATTTTCTACATATTTAAGACACCGTATCGTGGGCACACTTGATTATATATGTCCCTGTTGTTGCAATTATGATCTAAAAGGAATCAAAAAAGAATAATAGTCACATCACAAAGCCTTAGGCAGCCCGGTGTTTATATTAGTAGGCTGGAAGTGTCTACAGGGTTGTCAGATTATATTGAATTGGAGTTTAGTCTTTATTATCTAATATTAATATCATAAAGTAATTATACTGTTCCAAATCGTATTTTAACGAAAAGAAAACATATCGTTATCATGCTCTCAATAGGTACATTTTTAATTTTGACACTAAATAATAATGAACTATTAGTTTGGTTGTATCGCGTATACTTAATTATCTTAATTCTTGATTATCTTGTAAACAGTAAGAGATAGACCACTAATGTCTTCATTTGACCTGTTGATATAGTTAACAGAAATCATAAGGTAACATTTTGTGTAAAATCGTGACAAGTTTCATGTCTCTTAAGATTCCACCACACACATCGCGATAACGCAATAATTCGATTGCGATGTAAGTAATCCCTCGCCTCCAAAGCATCGCCTCTCAAGCAGAGGGTCGTGGGTTCAAACACCGGCTCGCACCTCTGAGTTTTTCGATATTCATGTGCGGAATTACATTTGAAATTTACCACGAGCTTTGCGGTGAAGGAAAACATCGTGAGGAAACCTGCACAAATCTGCGAAGCAATTCAATGGTGTGTGTGAAGTTCCCAATCCGCACTGGGCCCGCGTGGGAACTATGGCCCAAGCCCTCATGTTCTGAGAGGAGGCCTGTGCCCAGCAGTGGGACGTATATAGGCTGGGATGATGATGTAAGTAATCGAATACTGTGGCACTTCACTGTAAGTAAACTCGAGCACGTCAAAGCAGTTTATCGCTAGTGTGACCGACTCGCGCTTGACCGTTTTCGCAACTTTGCACTAATTTAACCAACTAATTAGCTTGCACGGTTAAATGTTCCAGTCACCTCGAAAGGTCGGCTTTTAACGGTTTTATGAAGTTTAACAACGCTGTAAATATGTGATTACATAGTTACTGCTGTACTGACCTCTTAATAGTGAACAGTTTTATAACAGTATGCTAAGATGTCCTTGATTTGTTCCGGGTGGAGGCTTTGCCTGGGGGGGTTACTACAAAATTCGAAAATCGAAGTTCGTATCGTACCGTCCCTCTTACTCTCGTGTTAAATAACGTAAGCTCCAGCGGGACGGCAAGATAAAAAGTTCGAATTGTGCACTTCGTAGTATAGGGCCTGCGTTTCCACTAGTGAAAATTTAGGGATCCCTGCGGGAAATGCGGGAATCGAGTTGTTACCGGGCCATACCACTGGTATAGGTAGTGCCACCAGAATTGAGGTCAAGCACACAAGAACATGCCATGTAATGGCAGCGGGATTTTGACAGTCACTCATTCATTTTATGTAGATGTGTGTGTAATCATTCACTTCAACTCTCGTGGCACTACCTGTAGATACCCAGCTTAATCCTTGGTGAGCGGCCTGTCTGGCAGCTCGCCCTCTCCTTCCTTCCACCGCGTTTCTAAGACATTGTCCATATGATCGTAATCCATAAAACTCAATCTGTTCAAAGCCTTGAGAACTTATTGGATAGATTGTGAAAAAGATTGGCGCGAAAATAAGACTTGTTCTATTTATTACTCTTATCTTTCTTTGTAATAAAGAGAGAGAGAGAGAGAGAGAGAGAGAGAGTAGTAGTAGACTACTCTCTCTCTCTCTTTTTGATAGTCTTGCTTTATTTATTTTTATTTAGGGTTAGCGATCGGCTGCATGAAAGTATTTACACCAGACCTCTATAAAGGTGGTCGATGTAAGTTAAACTAAGTCATTAATGAGTCCGCTCCACTCGCGGTGAGGGGAGTGAAAATTGGGCTTAACTTAGTAACAGCGACAGTCCGTCCGTCCCCTGCTTAGATTACTGTTTAAATACTGTGATTATCCCAGGCCGGTAGCTAAGTCACGTATCCGTAACAAAATCGCGATCCTTTGATCATATTTAAAGTAAACCTATTAACCTCCCAGATCCGCCCGGATTGCTACCACCATCTTGCTCGTTAATCCTGCCGTGAAGCAGCAGTGCTTGCACTGTTGTGTTTCGGCGTGGAGAGTAAGACAGCCGGTGAAATTACTGGCACTTGAGGTATCCCATCTTAGGCCTCTAGGTTGGCAACGCATCTGCAATCCCCTGGTGTTGCAGGTGTCTATGGGCGGTGGTGATCACTTACCATCAGGAGACCCACTTGCTCGTTTGCCATCCAATAGAATTAAAAAAAAAAAAAAAAAACCTATTAACTGTGAAACCTCTTCCTATTTTGTAAAATCTCGTCAAACAGAAACTCCAATTTAATGCCGAAACACGCCGACACTGAAAAATCGGCCGGACGATTAAAAACATTTTTATTTATTTTATTTATTTGTCAATAAAACACAGCATTACTGTAATCAATGCGCTGTAAAATTCAAATTATACAAAAAAAAACATAAAAAGACAAAAAATATATGTAAAGAAAAAAAAGTTATTTAGGGATTTTTATCCTTGCTTCGCTAAAGCGACGGTAGCACGCCCTCCGGCCAGAAGTCGGAATGCAGGAACATCTGCTGGTTTACAAGCTTTTATTTAGTTTTGTCCCGTTGTCTGTCTGTCTGTAGTCAAATCTTGCAAGTTAAATTCGACCAACTTCCAATAGTTCCGACTACTTTAAATTTGAAATATGGCATACTTATGTAAATTGCGTGACAATACATTAACCTGGTAGTGATATCCTGGTAGTCCGGCCAGGATCGTCTCCGGAGGCCGGAGCTCCTCAACGGTAAATGGCATCGACTTGAAATTAGGTATGGGCATGTAGTTTGAATGAGGGCTATCGTTTTTTGTCTTACTAGATGGCGCCACTGCTGCATGAGGTTTTTAAGTGTGGCTTTCAAAGCCTATTATTACGGGCGTGAAAACAAATTTTAGATTTAAATCTTATTTCCTACATCTTAAAACCGTACCATAAAAATATCGAGCAACTATAGTCTTGCGTAGTCCCGTTTTGTTCGGAAAAAGGGAGGACAAAAGTTTCCGAAAGACAAAACTGTCTCAAAACCCAAACATTCATTGCCCCTTATCGCATAATTGCCATAATGAATTTCAGGTAATTCACAAAATTATTCTAATTATAAATAAACCCGCGTAGCTCACCCAAAAACTATGAGATTTGACATTTCGGAGACCTCACGCTACACTAGCGCCTCTAGCGGCGAATTCATACGCGATAGCCCTCATTACAATGCAAGTACAATCGACAAAAAGTACAGACAGCAAAAAACTCGTGTTAATTTTATTTTTTAACATAAACTCACTTATTATCCGTTAAATACATGGGTGCAAAGTCTCTCCGGATCTTAGATTATTTACCCGACTCCCAATAGGAGGGTTATTTGAATGTTACCATTCACAGTCGCTTGCGCATCTCTGACCTCGCGTGTTGGTCGTGACGCGGCTAGTGCGGACCAACCACTACCATGAGTTTACAGTGACCGTACTCGATAGCGACGGCGTATATTATTTGTATGGAGAATGAGGGCTATCGCGAATGAATTCACCGCTAGAGGCGCTAGTGTAGCGTGAGGTCTCCGAAATGTCAAATCTCATAGTTTTTGGGTGAGCTACGCGGGTTTATTTATAATTAGAATAATTTTGTGAATATTTAGCATTACCTGAAATTAATTATGGCAATTATGCGTTACGGGGCAATGAATGTCTGTGTTTTGAGACAGTTTTGTCTTTCGGAAACTTTTGTCCTCCCTTTTTTTTCGAACAAAACGGGACTAAGCAACACTGTGGTTGCTGGATATTTTTATGGTACGGTTTTAAGGTGTATTAAATATGATTTTAATCTAAACTTTGTTTTAACGCCCGTAATAACAGACTCTGAAAGCCCCACTTAAAAACCTCACGCAACAGCGCGCCATCTAGTGAGACAAAAAACGATAGCCCTCATTGTACAGCGCCTCTACAAATAATTTACGCCGTCGCTATCGAGTAAGGCCACTGTAAACTCATGGTAGTGGTACATCTGCCGCGCCCGTTTCCGCGCTATTGATGGGGCTGTTATCGATAAAAAAATCTAGGATTTTTATGCATAGGTAAATAAATTATAACATTGTGTTAAAATATCCTCTACTAGATATAATTAAGCCCTCCTTAAGGATATTCAGTAGAAAAGGTAGTATTAACTGATAAGATTCATGTCGAAAATTAAAATACAATGTATAAGTAAAGTCTTCTTGTGACTCAACTTCCATACAACACTTTTTCTTGTAATGGGTACTTTTGCTCAATATTAATAATGGCAACAGGTAAACGCTTGAAATATTCACAGAATATTTAATTGTATAATCACTTTAAAAATAAATAATTTAATTGAAATAAAATAAATATTTCAGGGGGGCTCCCATACACCAATCTTGTTTTTGCCTTTTTTTGCTAATGTCTATTGTTGTATATATAATGGAACGGAACCCTTCGTGCACGGGTCCGACTCGCAAATGGCTTGTTTTTTTTTTTAAGTAACTAGTGTCGATATTATGTACCGTGTACCGTATATACACCAACAGTTTTCACGAATTTACTTATAATGATAATTCATGTTGAAAACCGTCAGCCCTAAGCCAGAGAAGACCAAAGAACTACATACCTAAGCGCGGAAAACATAACCCTTCTTAACACATCACTAGTATATCACGATAACCCTGATTCTTACGCTAACGTTAGCACGTAGCAACAAGATGGTTTAGCATCATATGGGCTGCTCATTTAGAGGGCACTCCGCTCAACTCATTACAAGTAACGTCTGTTAGCAGTTATCTTTAGGATTCCGTATCCAAAGGGTGCCAAAGGAACTCTATTACTGAGACTCAGCTGTCTGTCCGTCCGTCTGCACAGGGCTCTAGGGCACAAATTGTGTGTTACTGTGGCCGGTATAACAACAAATAGATACTAAACGGGGGGGTCGTACAAGAAACGTGTTTTTCAGTGTTTTTCATTGCTAGGCGTTGCTAGGCGTTGGTAGGCGTTGCTACGGCGGCCAAGGTGAAAGCCTTATGTTGCAGGTTGCAGGGGGCTAGTTGATTCGTCTTGACGAGTACTTTGGTAACCACGGGCAAAAAAGTAGAGTCAACAAAAAAGCTTGTATTATTAGAGTTCTAACAAAAACTTATTAATTACTGAACTGTTTTTAAAACATTGTACGGAGGTACGGAACTATTCATGTATGAGTTTGACTCGCACTTGACCGATTAATTATACTAATATTTTTTAGGGTTCCGTACCCAAAGGGTAAAAACGGGACCCTATTACTAAGACTCCGCTGTCCGTCCGTTTGTCACCGGGATGTATCTCATAAACCGTTAAAATTTTCACAGATTATGTATTTCTGTTGCCGCTATAAAAGAATACTACACTCGAGAGCAAAAGTTTCGGGTCACTAACATTTACTTCAATATCTTGAAAACGAATAAAGCTATCGTATTGAAATAAATTGAACCTTATAGACAATTTAATAATCCTTCATTACACGTATAAAAAATATTGGTTGACGTGAAGTAATGCCATTAAAAAAGTTATAAACAAAATGATCGCTTTTTTTCTCAAATTAGAACTTCTAATTTTCGCAACTGTCTTTGCTTTTGTTTTTGTTCTGTCATAAAATGGGTTTATAAGAAGTGCCCCAAGTATCCAATAGTCATTATCAAAGTAGTAATTATGTCACTCACACCCGAGGAATGTACGAGAATCCTCACGCTGCTGGAAATTGGGATAAGTCAGCGAGAAACTGCAAGAATAGTCGGTGTATCGTTGTCTACAGTCCAGCGTGTTCGCCAGCGGTTTCTAGAAACTGATTTGAACCTACGCAGACCAATAACAGGCAGACCCAGGTGTACAACGGAACGGGAAGATCGATATCCAGTTAACACTATGCTGCGAAATCGATTTCTTACGGGAACAGCACTGACTCAACATTTTTTAGGGCTTGGTGGAAGCAATCCTAGTGCTTGGACTGTAAGACGGCGACTTGCTGAAGGTAATTTGAAACCATTTAGACCCGCAAATGGTCCGGAACTCGAGCGGCACCATCGTATAGCAAGACAAATTTATGCACGCGAACATTCAGATTGGGCGATTGAAAATTGGTCAAATGTCATATTCTCGGACGAATCAAAATTTATGCTGTATAAAACGACGGAAGGTCAAAGGTATGCAGAAGACCAGGAGAAAGATTAATGCAAGCCTGTATTGAAGAAAAGGTGGCGTAAGGTGGTGGTTCGGTTCTCGTCTGGGCTGGAATTTCTGCGGAAAGCCGAACAGAGCTAGTACTGATCGAAAACGGTACTCTTAATGGCGTAAGATACGTGGATGAAATCCTTAACGAGCACGTCGGTCCATTTATGGCAAGACTCGGTGAAAATGCTATCTTTATGCACGATAACGCCCATCCCCACACTGCTCGTGTAGTGGAAACCTACCTCGATGAGGTGAATATTCGTCCCATGGAGTGGCCAGCACGTAGCCCCGACCTTAACCCGATCGAGCACGCCTGGGACGAGCTCGGACGACGTGTGAGACAGCGAGATCCTCCTTCAATTACGCTTCGTGACTTGAAACATGCTTTGGTAGAGGAATGGGAGAACATTCCCCAACAGTGTTTCAGAAACTTGGTGTACAGCATGCCGAATCGCATAGCAGCAGTGCAGACAGCACGTGGGGTAATACCAAGTACTAAACTAAACTGCGTTAAAACTACTTGTAAATATAAAATCTTAAATGTTTTCAGTTTTGGTTTTGCAAGCAAATTGACGCCATTTTTAATTTGTCGTTTTAAAAAAATAAAACAAATGATCAGTAATAAATGTTATGCATTTTATTTTAGTAACATTAAATTGTCTATAAGGTTCAATTTATTTCAATACGAGCTTAATTCGTTTTCCAGATATTGAAGTAAATGTTAGTGACCCGAAAACTTTTGCTCTCGAGTGTAAATA
>NC_133499.1:4383856-4402181 GCF_025370935.1 Choristoneura fumiferana
ATATGATTGGTCGATCCTTACACGTCTCCTCTTCGCTCCGCTCGTCTCCGATTCAGTGTAGCCGCAGCCATAGTCTGGAAACGCTATGTCGAAAGCAACTAAGATAGCGATCACAGATGTTATTCTAGTTTATCGCTCAGCACTATCTAGTCAGTGCCATCTAGCGGCTCCTGCGTTTAAATTATACGGTGGCGCTATATTATAAAGCTGAATTCATAGACATGCACATAGCTTCCGCCGCCTAACTTTGCCTAAAAGTTCATTGCCACGACTAGTACCACAAAAACTATAAAGGTATAATTCCAATAATTGATGGGCACTATTACCTTAAGCGATTCGAACACAATGCCAGGAAGTAACGTAAGACGTCGCATAAAAAATGTATCTCAAAAATGCGTCAAAACTGAGTATTAAGTAATGAACTTTTAGGCAGATTTATATGGCGCGTGGTATAGACAAAGAGTATGTCTCTGTGCTTCTGTAGTGTAGCTAGCTATACTGAATCTTTTTAGGGTTCCGTAGCCAAAATGGCAAAAACGGAACCCTTATAGTTTCGCACTAATATAAATAAAGTATCCTATTTTTAACCCCCGACGCAAAAAGAGGGGTTATAAGTTTGACCGCTACGTGTGTCTGTCTGTGGCACCATAGCTCTTCAACGGGTAAACCGATTTGAATTCGGGTTTTTTTATTTGAAAGCAGGTTTTCTAGCGATGGTTCTTAGATATGTTTCATCAAAATCGGTTCAGCCGTTTTTGAGATATTGAACTTTGAAGTGACAAAGTCGGGGGGTATTTCAACTTTTTGTTGGTTAGGTTATTCAATACAAACCTGTCACTCGCAGACACGTCGGCATCATTCGGAAGTAGTCGTGTCGGGGGCATTACAAAATTCAAATGTCGAAGTTCGTATCGTACCGTCCCTCTCACTCCCGTACTTATTCTGTGCTCTCGTATTAAATAACATTAGCGTCCGCGGAACAGCAAGATATGAAGTTGGAATTTTGCACTTCGTAGTATACTGGGGGCCTACCACGCTCTCTTAATACGATTCAGTTTAGGCTCTAAACTGAACTGCATCGCTATTTCGTACCACGACGTTACTTTTGCGATTCAGTTCAAGCACGGTTCAGCGACAGCGATACAGACATTTTCATTCACTCACTTCAAGCTGTTTTCGTACCTTGACGCTTAACTTGAGTGGGAATTGAATCGCTTCAGTGTCAAATTTAGCGATTCAGTATAAGTTACTCATTCTGTCAATTATTTTGGAATTTTAAGGTTTTTACTTATGATATTTTAAAATTTCAAGAACTTTTAATCTTTTATTCAAGTTTTATAACTTTTCATAGGTACTCACGCACGACATTGTGCTTCTTAACTCCTCATTGATAAAACTTTTTTCAGTGAGAAAAGATATTTGTAATCAACACAACGGTTGCTAAGAACACGGAATGACATAGAGTTATGGTTTTCCAAAATAAAGAGGTTTTAGTATACAATATTTGGTTTGCATATAGCGGCATCCCTTTCGCGACTTAGCGTTTCAGTTTCGGACCAGAGACAATATCGGTCTTTCATTCACTTGTAAACCATTGAGACTCAGCTCTGAGAAATAAACGTCGTGGTACCAATTTCGACGATTCAGTTTAGGTGCCTAAATTGAACTGCTCTGCGTTTGGATCGTTTATGAAAAGATCATGGTAGGCCCCCTATACTAAAATGTGTATCGGCTCTTGGAATAGTATTTAGTATCGTGTTCGAACCTAAGTCAAAGTTGCCCGAACAATAGCAGATTTAAGCTAATTATATGTTCAGATCGTAATGTTGCCAATAATGGAAATATATAGTGGAACGGGATATTTGTGTTTGCTTGTAGCCTTGGTATTTTCTCTTGTTAGCAAAGGAGAAGTGTATAGTTACTGTTGTGTTAGTTGTTTCCTTTTGTTGATGACATATTTTTGAGGTTCTTGATTACGTTTGTGTGTCTGTGGCAACGTAGCTCTTAAACGGGTGAACCGATTTGAATGCGGTTTTTTTTTATTTGTAAGCAGGTTTCCTAACGGTTGTTCTTAACATGTTTAATCAAAATCGGTTCTGCCGTTTTTGAGATATTGAACTTTTTAAGTGACAAAGTCGGGGGTTTTCCAACTTTTTGTTCGTTAGGTTATAGTATTTGTTGTTATAGCGGCAACAGAAATACATAATCTGTGAGAATTTTAACGGTTTATGAGATACATCCTGGTGACAAACGGACGGACAGCGGAGACCCTAAAACTTTAGTATAATTAATCGGTCAAGTGCGAGTCAAACTCATACATGAATAGTTCCGTACCTCCGTACAATGTTTTAAAAACAGTTCAGTAATTAATAAGTTTTTGTTAGAACTCTAATAATACAAGCTTTTTTGTTGACTCTACTTTTTTGCCCGTGGTTACCAAAGTACTCGTCAAGACGAATCAACTAGCCCCCTGCAACCTGCAACATAAGGCTTTCACCTTGGCCGCCGTAGCAACGCCTACCAACGCCTAGCAACGCCTAGCAATGAAAACACTGAAAAGACACGTTTCTTGTATGACGACCCCCCCTTTAATTCTTAATTTTATGTTTAGTATATATTTGTTGTTATACCGGCCACAGTAACACACAATTTGTGCCCTAGAGCCCTGTGCAGACGGACGGACAGACAGCTGAGTCTCAGTAATAGAGTTCCTTTGGCACCCTTTGGATACGGAATCCTAAAGATAACTGCTAACAGACGTTACTTGTAATGAGTTGAGCGGAGTGCCCTCTAAATGAACAGCCCATATGATGCTAAACCATCTTGTTGCTACGTGCTAACGTTAGCGTAAGAATCAGGGTTATCGTGATATACTAGTGATGTGTTAACTTATTTTTGACCGACTGCGCGAAGAAGGGTTATGTTTTCCGCGCTTAGGTATGTAGTTCTTTGGTCTTCTCTGGCCTAGGGCTGACGGTTTTCAACATGAATTATCATTAGAAAGAAAGAAAGAAAGAAAGAAAGAAAAGTTTATTTTGGCTCCAAAAAGTACCACCTAAAACTAAGACTAGAACTAGCTCTAGAACTATGTTACTAGGTGACACGGCAGGATACCAAAAAGGGTCTCCACTCAGCATGTGTTGCCGCACATTATGTGCAGTAACGCTGGTTTTCTGTGGAGCCCAAACGTTAAATAAACATGTATGCATGAGCCAGTTCCTTTGCCCCAGTCAGACGGAGAAAAAAAAAATTAAAACCATAGACAAAGGGAGAAGTGACGTGGCTCAGTGTAAAAGATAATAATACAAATACTGCTGTCGTGGCAATAAATAATTTTTAAACATTTTCTTTTTTATAAGTAAATTCGTGAAAACTGTTGGTGTAATATACGGTACACGGTACATAATATCGACACTAGTTACTTAAAAAAAAAAACAAGCCAAATGCGAGTCGGACCCGCGCACGAAGGGTTCCGTTCCATTATATATACAACAATAGACATTAGCAAAAAAAGGCAAAAACAAGTTTGGTGTATGGGAGCCCCCCTTGAATATTTATTTTATTTCAATTTAATTATTTATTTTTAAAGTGATTATACAATTAAATATTCTGTGAATATTTCAAGCGTTTACCTGTTGCCATTATTAATATTGAGCAAAAGTACCCATTACAAGAAAAAGTGTTGTATGGAAGTTGAGTCACAAGAAGACTTTACTTATACATTTTATTTTTCGACATGAATCTTATTAGTTAGTACTACCTTTTCTACTGAATATCCTTAAGGAGGGCTTAATTATATCTAGTAGAGGATATTTTAACACAATGTAATAATTTATTTACCTATGCATAAAAATCCTCGATTTTTTTATCGATAACAGCCCCATCAATAGCGCGGAAACGGGCGCGGCAGATGTACCACTACCATGAGTTTACAGTTACCGTACTCGGTAGCCACGGCGTAAATTATTTGTAGAGGCGCTGTACAATTCTCCATACATAGTCCATTTTGTCTTAAGGGCGGTAAATAAGGAATTACGAACGAGAGTCTATTAGAAGCCCGAAGTCGAAGACTGAGGGCTTTAATGAGTCGATGTTCGTAATTATAGTACCGCCCGTGCGACATACAATGTTTTTCATCACATTTGCAAGTAAAATTTAATATTTGTAAAAGAAAAAATATAATTGTTCCAAATATTGGCGATACCTTAGGCTGTGCTCTTGGCAGCGTCGCCCTCAACCTCCCTCGGCATGCGCCGCAACGTGCGTGTGCATGTGGTCCATGTAGTCCTGCAGCAGCGCGCGCAGCACCCTCAGTACGGGCACCGACCGACTCATTGACCGACCTTGGCTTCATGACAAGACAATGTGTACGCGCAATGACTCATTTACCGACCACGGGTTTCATGACAAGCACATTAAGGTCGAGGGTTTTATTTGGGGGGTTGCAACCAAGGTAGCCTGCATGTTACGACACTGTTTACGAGCAAGTGTGATGAAAAATAATTTACGCCGTCGCTATCGAGTACGGTCACTGTAAACTCATGGTAGTGGTTGGTCCGCACTAGCCGCGTCACGACCAAGAAGCGAGGTCAGAGATGCGCAAGCTACTGTGAATGGTAACATTCAAATAACCCTACTCCTATTGGGAGTCGGGTAAATAATCTAAGATCCGGAGAGACTTTGCACCCATGTATTTAACGGATAATAAGTGAGTTTATGTTAAAAAATAAAATTAACACGAGTTTTTTGCTGTCTGTACTTTTTGTCGATTGTACTTGCATTGTAATGAGGGCTATCGCGTATAAATTCGCCGCTAGAGGCGCTAGTGTAGCGTGAGGTCTCCGAAATGTCAAATCTCATAGTTTTTGGTAAGAGGGACGGTACGATACGAACTTCGATTTTCGAATTTTGTAGTAACCCCCCAGGCAAAGCCTCCACCCGGAACAAATCAAGGACATCTTAGCATACTGTTATAAAACTGTTCACTGTTAAGAGGTCAGTACAGCAGTAACTATGTAATCACATATTTACAGCGTTGTTAAACTTCATAAAACCGTTAAAAGCCGACCTTTCGAGGTGACTGGAACATTTAACCGTGCAAGCTAATTAGTTGGTTAAATTAGTGCAAAGTTGCAAAAACGGTCAAGCGCGAGTCGGTCACACTAGCGATAAACTGCTTTGATGTGCTCGAGTTTACTTACAGTGAAGTGCCACAGTATTCGATTACTTACATCGCAATCGAATTATAGGCCTTATCGCGATGTGTGTGTGTGGATGGAATCTTAAGAGACATGAAACTTGTCACGATTTTACACAAATTAACTATATCTACAGGTCAAATTAAGACATTAGTGGTCTATCTCTTACTGTTAACAAGATAATCAAGAATTAAGATAATTAAGTATACGCGATAAAACCAAACTAATAGTTCATTATTATTTAGTGTCAAAATTAAAAATGTACCTATCGAGAGCATGATAACAATATGTTTTCTTTTCGTTAAAATACGATGGAGAACAGTATAATTACTTTATGATATTAATATTAGATAATAAAGACTAAACTCCAATTCAATAGAATCTGACAACCCTGTAGACACTTCCAGCCTACTAATATAAACACCGGGCTGCCTAAGGCTTTGTGATGTGACTATTATTCTTTTTGATTCCTTTTAGGTCATATTGCAACAACAGGGACATATATAATCAAGTGTGCCCACGATAGGTGTCTTAAATATGTAGAAATTGACAAATTCTATTGAATTGTACTTTACAAGTTATAAGATGATTAGAATATTACGACATCTCTCTATACTTGGTTTGCATAGGTATTTTTAACTAAATGTAAACAAAACAACGTCAATTGGTGTCTTAAATATTGAAATTCCTCCATTAAACTATCTAAACATTTACATTTCTGTATTGAAATACACAAGTCTAGTTTGTATTACAATGATAATAAGTAAAATGTTTAAAATCCTTGAATGTACCAAATCTGGCGGCTGAAGTTTGTTTACATTTACTTAAATACCTATCAAAACCAAGTATAGCTCTCGCCAGACCCTTAGCGAAAACTAATTAAACATATAACTACCAGTGAAAGGGACCAAGCTATCTGCCCATCGGATGTAAAGCTAGCTCACAACTTTCAGGACAGCGTACACGCCAGATTTAGTGGACGGGTTGCCCATTAGCTTGTTCAAGACAAATTTAGGACGCACTTGTTTATAATATGCCTCGTTGGACTTTACAACGCGTATAAATATTTGAGCACATACACAAAACGGAACTATACTCGAGTCCAGAATTAGGCGAACCAACTTGACAGTTCATTACACTCAAATGTTGCCACAGTTCCACCAGTGCTGTAATATCGATAAAAAAATAACTTAATATCGATGTTAGAAAAAATTCAATACGAAATAATAATAAAAGAAATCTGTAATTTGAAAGATTTCGAAAAAATGTTGAACAACGGTCAGGACGCCATCCGCCATTTAGTTTTATTGACATTTCATATACCTATGTCATTCGACTTAACTGCCATTGGCTTGCTTGGAACTATTTACGTTATTGGGAAATTTTCGTTACGTTATTATTTGTTGTTATCCCCCTTAAAGCTATGAAAATAAAGTCCACAAATGACAAACCTTCCTTCCTTTCTTCTCACTGTGCAAATTACTGTTCGCCTATCTTTAAGTTTTCCTATTAGCTTGAAAAGATCCCTTTAGGGATAAGTTCGCCTTTGTACTCTTTTGTTTTGTTGTTTTCTTTTTGTATTATTTTTGTGTTTTATGTACAATAAAGTATTTACATACATACATACAAACATTTTCATTTCACGTCTACACAAGGTTATATCGACAAATTGTATTGACATATTCCTATGCCTATTATTTTTTGCTATGGTGTTACCAACATTTCAGTTGTCAATCTAGTTCGCCTGATTTTGACTCGAGTATACGATTGTTTTTAATGAACCATTTCAAGCCACTTTTGACTCCTTCACCACTGAAACAACCCGCTATAAGCCAACTGATGGAGTGATGGACGACGACGAAGGACAAGACAAACAAAATTTGACCCAGTTCCAGTGGACGGATTGACTTAAAATTTGGCATGCTTATGTAAATCTGGTGACAATAATCTAGCAGTGACAACCTGGTAGTCCGGCCAGGATTGTCTTTACAAGAGAAAACGCTGATAGCGTCGGTCGACTTGAAATTTGGTATGGAAATATAGTTTAGGTGACAGTGCAAATGGAGTCAACAACAAGTAGTCAGCAAAATAGCTTGTATTTTAAAAATGATAATTTTAAACTTGCCCTGGTTTGTAGTTGTTTTTGGTCAAATCTTGCAAGCCCATGTTGAACCACTTCCAGTGGTCGGATTGACTTGAGATTTTGTATGTAGATAAATTGGATGACAATACAAGTGCAGTCAACAAAAAGTGTATTTAGCACAAGAATCTTCTATTAAAAAACCGGCCAAGAGCGTGTCGGACACGCCCAAAATAGGGTTCAGTAGCCATTACGAAAAAAAATAATTTTTTTTAGAAGTATTTCGTATTTTATACGGAATCTTCCAAGTTTAGGTATATTTTATATCTTAGGCTGTTATTTACTCTTAAACTACTAATAATTCTCAAGTAAACTTATCCGTTATAGTTTTCCTTGTAAGTTTGATATGTATACTTACTACCATCCTGGATTTTTTCTCATTTTTCCACCCACCGGTTTAGATTTTAGAGGGGGGAGGGGGCTGAAGCGCTCGATTTTAATGAAATTTTGCACTTTAAAGTTGAATATTTCGCAAACAAATCACTGAATCGAAAAATCATCTGAATAAACCCCTAAAGGTTTTAAAATACCTATCCAACGATACCCCACACTATAGGGTTGGATGAGAAAAAAAAATCACCCCCACTTTAAGTCAATGGGAGGTACCCTAAAAAAAATTTTTAGATTTTTTTATTGTACCATTTTGTCGGCATAGTTTACATATATATTCGTGCAAAATTACAGCTTTCTAGCATTGATAGTCCCTGAGCAAAGCCGCGGACGGACGGACGGACAGACAGACAGACAGACATGGCGAAGCTATAAGGGTTCCGTTTTTGCCATTTTGGCTCCGGAACCCTAAAAAGTAATTTCTAACATAAACTTATTCCTTTGAGGTGCGGAACCTTAAAAAAATGTCAAAGGGGGCGGGTATATTGAGAAAATGTATACCTACGGTAGATTGCTTACTGTTTTTACACTGTTTCTGTTATTAGGCGATACTAGTACGAGAGAAGGCGAGGTCGTCCGTCGCGGATGCTGTAGCCGGACCTGAGATGCTTGCTTTTAATTTAAAAAAAAAACATGGCGGAAGTCTGGCAGCTATTAGTTCTCAGTCACGTTATAATACTTTTCGGTTAGCTTGGTTACGGTGACATTTGCTTTTTTTCTATTCCACACCATGAATGTTTCAGGCCAATATTTTATAAAAAATATACTTGAATCTTGAAAGAACAAAAAAATATATATCTTCATGTAGCTTAAAGTAGCTAAAACATTTCGTAATAATAAACACAAATCAATTAAAAATATAATATTTTGTTATAAAACTAATAAGATAAATTTTAATCTCGTCAACTTGCATCGCGTAAAACGGAACTCTATTTCAATAGAGCTTGACTTTGCTTATCGACCGAATCGATTCCACAATCTTGTCAAATCGTTTGACTCGCATCATCTGTCAATTAGTACGAGAGCGGAGGTCCTTAAATGCGTCTTTGTATCGAGTGTTTCGTATTGTTTGATGATTTGAACTGTTACTTTGTTATTCAATTTTGTTATTACGGTTTTTGTCAATTTTTTTACCGTTATTAGTTATGACAAAGTGCCAAAGAAGACCGCATGGTTTGTGAGATCCCGATAGACAAGCAAAAACACTTGCTACGCGGGCGAAGCCGCAGGCAAAAACTATTTAAAAATATATACCTAGTGCCATCCACGAAGACGCGTGATTTTGTCAAAATTAGCAATCAATGACATTGTAATAAGAACCACGGCACGCGTAATCGTGAATGACTCTACCTATAAACTATCACTAATCAAATCGATTACACACCCTTAGCATATTTAATCGAGAATCGCAATAAAACGATTCGAATATACATTGTCACAACCCTTTAATTACTTAATGACATGTGTCACCGTACCCATCCTATCCGAAAAGTACTATAGTACACATATACTCGTAGAAGCCATCAACAACATGAATTGAAAATAAACAAGTTTTTGTTAAAAAAAAAAAACTTTCAAATCGAGCATTATGCTGACTGTACTTGCATTGTCATCTAAACTTTTAGACCTGCGGAGACGATCCTGGCTAGACCACCAGGATGCCATTGACAGATTATTCTATTCATAGCATTACCTCGACGTTTCAACCACATCACAGTGTGAGTGAGTTTACTCGTGACCACGGCCACTGTAATGTGGTCGAAACGTCGAGGTAAATATCTACTCAGCGGCACAAAATTTAGATATCCTTGTTAAAGACACACAAACTACATTGTACGTACTCAAAGACTCAAAGATTAAGGTTGGTGTGCAAATTTAGTTCCTGTGTCACACACCTGAAAACACCTGAACACCGACCCCCCCCCCCCGCCGACGTACCTTCGAAATTAATTACTCATATGGCCCGCGATAAATAATATTATTTTGATCGCCCTATACTTAATATAAAATAGAATAAGTAAAAGATGCATGGGTAAACGAGTAGGCTATACTAGCCGTGTAGTAGAGAGTAGCGAGGCGATAAAAAAATTGAAAACAAAATAATTGTTAGTTTAATTCTGGCCCTCCTCTAAGATATTTGTCACTTTTTGGCCCCCTATCGAAAAAGTTTGCCGACCTGTGGTCTTGGCAGTTGGCACTTTTGATAGGACTTGTTTTGTTTTTGACTCACCGAGAGGCCTGCGTCGCCGCGGCGTTGGCGGCCGCTTCAGACTCAGATCCACCGGCTCCATCTGGACGGGGGGCCCACAAGCCTAGAAAAAAAAACACGCTTTAATAGTGGCCCTCGGCTGCATCATCAGACCAAAGAAACCTTTGATCATAGCTTAATCTAACATAACAAACTTAAAAAGTTGAACAACATAACATTAAGGCTGCGTTTTATTCCACCAGAGATGAGCGAAGATGTGTTTTTCATGAACCAATAGAAATGCTTCATTTACCTATCCCGCACAGCATCTCTAGTGGAAACAGCTGAGCGGAGCGAGGAGAGGTAAATTAAGCGTTTTTATTGGTTCATGGAACACATTCCTCGCAAGTCTCTCAACACATCCACGCACATCTCTGACTGTTAAATATTATATGAATCTGGAAGTGAAATTGTGGAGGTCCGGCCAGGATCGCCTCCGCAGGACGGAACGAAACTCCTCAACGGTTAATGGCATCGACTTGAAACTTGGTACGCAAATGTAGTTTAGATGTCAAAGAGTACAGTCAGCAAATAAAGCTTGTATTAAAAATATA
Organism: Choristoneura fumiferana; assembly: GCF_025370935.1. NCBI lineage: Eukaryota > Metazoa > Arthropoda > Insecta > Lepidoptera > Tortricidae > Choristoneura > Choristoneura fumiferana. Next base: position 4,394,387 of record NC_133499.1, read on the forward strand.
ATTTTCTAAGAGAAACTTACTACACTTTTATTTCACTTATACCTACTTATTGTTGTTGTTTTTGGGTCAAATCTTGCAAGTTCGTTTTGACCCACTTCCAGTGGTCGGACTGATTTGAAATTTGGTATTACGAGTACATATGTAAGTTGGTTAACAATGCAAGTACAGCCAACTAAAAGTACAGTCAGCAAAAAAGCTTGTATTTTTTGTGATATTTTAATATCACATGCTTTTACTTAACTTCTCCTGGTTTTGTTGTTGTTTTAGGGGTGAAATCTTGTAAGTTTATTATTGCCGTCAGCAAAAAAGCTCTCATTAAAAACTAATTTATAAACAGAAACTTATAAACTGAAAATACAGCGGTTAGTTCCAATGGAATGCCGAAAAAGTTTCTCGATGAGGGCTACGGCATAGATGTCGCTAGCGTCGCTGCTTAAGTGACTAAGTAAGAAACACAAGCTGAGATATGAGGTGCATAGGGAAATTCGTGTCGGTACCGTTGACCATCAGTGGTGTAGCGGTATAGCACGCGGTACGGATTACCGAGGACCTGGGTTCGATTCCCAGTGATGGTCTTATTTTTCTGTTTTTTCTGTGCATCTATATTTCAGTTTGTATTTTCAATTTCGGTTTTACGGGATGACCGTAAAAGTAAAAATTTGGAATTGAAATAATAAATACAAAAAGATTCCAAAAAACCAATCTTAACTTATACTCTCACACAAATGGTACGTTTGTTACTGCAACATACATACGTCCATACATCCGCATATACGAACAAAAAAATTAACACTAGCATTAAACACCTAAATGTGTTTAATTAATGTAACATCGCCTTTTAAGGGGTACATTAAATCACTAATTGTAGCAATTTATGTTCGATTGGTAAAAAAGGAATCGAAGTGTTAATTATTATCGCTAATTGATACCGTATCGTTAATATTTAAGGCATATGCGGCAAGGCGAGACTTGCTCCTTTATAACAGACTTCGAAAAGAAGGAGGAGGTTATCGATTCGGTCGTCTTTTTACCATTTTTGCCATGGCTACGGAACCCTTATAGTTTCGCCATGTCTGTCGGTCTGTCTGTCCGTCCGCGGCTTTGCTCAGAGACTATCAGTACTAGAAAGCTCTAATTTTGCACAGTATATGTAGCAACTATGCCGACAAAATAGTCCAAAAAAATTTTGGGGGGGTTTTTTTTCTCATCCAAATCTATAGTGTGGGGTATAGTTGGATAGGTCTTTTAAACCATTACGGAGTTGCTAAGACGATTTTTCGATTCAGTGATTTGTTTGCGAAATAGTCAACTTTAAAGTGCCAATTTTCATTAAAATCGAGCGTCCCCCCCCCTCTAAAATCGAAACCCCCCTTTCTTATTAATAGTTTGAAGTCGGTGCCTAAGCACGAGCCAGCAGGAGTGATAGAAGCCCAATAATATAGTATGTTGGGGAGGTAGACGACTATAGCTCCACTCCACTCCTGCTGGCTGTGCTGAAGCACCGATTCTTCCGAGTGCTGGATTACCGTATACTTTGGATTTGCTTATTAATATTTTCAGTTTTTTGTAGTTAGTTTAATTTTTACAAGCTTTTATTTAACTTGCAACATATGTATGTGCGGGTTACCTAATGATTCGCCGACAATTTTTACGCAGATTATTTATTGGCAGACCACGTTTCGCCGAGTAACGGTACGCCGATGAATTTGTACGCAAATCAGTTGGCTTGTGAGTCAGTAAGCCGAACAACTATTAACAGAAATTCGTTTAGTTAAAGGGTTTAAACCACTACACGCATATTCAATGTTTGCTCGAACAACTTTTCGCTATCGAATTTGTGTTTATTTTATACTGAAGTCAAAAAAACTAAGTCGCGATGTCAGCAGTTTGGTTCTGGCGTTGTTGGTCACAATTCTACCTAACACTCCTCCTCGCTAGCGCTCGTCGTCGCACCTAACCACACATTTTGATGTCATGCGATAACTCTGCTTATCGTGTTTCGGCGAACAGTTGTTCGATCAACTGAAACGATTACGAAACAAACAATCGAGTAAAAGTAAATCTGCATATCGCTATTCTTCCTACCGACTACTCGGCGAAACGAATAATAGGCGTAACGAAATTATACCAAACGTTGCTCGGCCAAAAGAAAGATCTGTCAATAGTTGTCTGCGAAACGAAAATATGCGTAATTAAACTCGGCGAAACGACAGGTCACCGTATTTGCGGGTCAAATCTTGCAAGTTGAATTTGACCGGAAGTCGGATTAACTTGAAATTTGGCATACTTATGTAAATCTGGTGACAATACATTAATCTGGTAGTGACATCCTGGTGTTCTGGCCAGGATCGCCACTGCAGGACGGAACTCCTCGACGGTTAATGGCATCGACTTGAAATTTGGTACAGAAATGTAGTTTGGATGGCAATGCAAGTACAATCAACCAAAATTATTGGTTAAAAATATATATGTATTATAAATATGTATGTTAGTCTGTAAGATATTTATGTACGGGCCAAGTTGCCCGAAGTAAATGAATTTATTGTAATTAATATTAAAAGTACACCCGCAAAAAAAGCTTGCATAAAAAATGTTTTTTTTTTAACAAAACACTTTTTTTACATGTAATGTTTTTGATGGGATAAGTACTGACAGAGCCCTAAATTAATAAATACCTATAAAACAGTGCGGAATAACGGATGAACCAAATATGGTGTGTAGCAGTTATTAAAAACAAACACTTAACTAGCCGTGACGATTCTTGCTTAACCACATTAAATACAGTAACCGTTGTACTTAAAAAACGTTTATTTTTTAATAGACATACTAGTCAAGTATGTTTGTGTTTCATCTAAACAAAACCAAACCAACCAAGAATGATATAAAGAATTTATTCATATTTTCGTAATAAGGAATTGTATTAATTGAACTTGCATTGTCATCCAAACTACATACCGTACCAAGTTTCAAGTCGATGCCATTAAACTGTGTAGGCTTGTGTCCTGCGGAGACGATCCTGACTGGATCACCAGAATTAAAATAAAATAAATTTCATGGGACACTTGACACCAATTGACCTAGTCCCAAACTAAGCAAAGCTTGTACTATGGATCCTAGGCAACGGATAAACATACTTATATAGATAAAGAATTTTACCACCAGATTAAAAAACCGGCCAAGAGCGTGTCGGACACGCCCAAGATAGGGTTCCATAGCCATTACGAATAAAAACAAGTTATATTATGTGCGTTATAACACAATTAAAACACTTACTACAGTCTTAAAATTTATTACCAGAAAAAGAGCGTATCTTCACGGCACTTACGTCCTTTTGTTGAGAAGCGCAGTTTTTCGGCAATAACTCAAAAACGGTATATCCGATCACGTTGAAACCAATTTTGGTGGAAAGTATTTATTAAGCGTTACTTTTCCATATTTTTTGGACAAACGGTTTACAAGATAGAGGGGGGGGGATACAATTTTTGCTACTTTGGGAGCGATTATTTCCGGAAATCTTCACTTAATCAAAAAAGTTTTTGAGAAACCTTACTATCTTTTCAAAAGAGCTGTCGAACTATACGTGCCACACGTTGATGCGAGTTAAAAAAAAAACAGTTTCTGTTACGTGTACCTATGGAGTGCCTCCCCTATAAATATTTATTTTTGTAATTTTACTACAAAACTAAATAGCGGCTTTGACAAGACATCTGTACTTTATTTTCATTTCGAGTAAAAATGCCTGTGACATACGGACGGACGGACAGACAGACAGACGGACTTGAAATGAAATGAAAAATATTTTATTTGTTAATAGTTGGTTTCAATCAGACGACCAGATGGCCTAGTGGTTAGAGAACCTGACTACGAAGCTTGAGGTCCCGGGTTCGATTCCCGTGTCGGGGCAGATATTTGTATGAAAAATACGAATGTTTGTTCTCGGGTCTTGGGTGTTTAATATGTATTTAAGTATGTATCTATCTATATAATTATATTTATCCGTTGCTTAGTACCCATACCCATAACACAAGCTTTGCTAAGCTTACTTTGGGACTAGGTCAATTGGTGTGAATTGTCCCGTGATATTTATTATTTATTTATTTAATCAAAGTCTTAGAGTTATACAGTCATAAGATCGCCACATTATGCCATCAGACTGGCTGTACAAATTTAATGAGTGTTATTTAAAAAACTATTGAAGAAACTATAAGGGTTCCGTTTTTGCCATTTTGGCTCCGGAACCCTAAAAAAACATGAGTGTCAAGGAATATAGTTCGCATTGTATGAGTGCATGTATGTAAATCGCTTTCTAATGTGCAAAAGCACTAGTGTTAGCATGGGGCCATAAGATGGGAGCATAAAGTGGGCGGAGTCATTGAGAGCGTTTTTCACAAGCTTTTAATTATCTTCTTCTACTTATCTACGATACGAGTAGCATATTCTTACCTTGTAAATATACATATTATATTCGTCTGTGCATTTTTGTTCTTCTGATAGTGAGAAGCGAAATCTCTTTTTACTTTTAAAATCTCGGTAAATCAGCGTTTCCACCAGAGATGTACGAGGATGTGTTTCGAGGAATATGTTTGACATGAACCAGTAGAAACGCTTCATTTACCTATTGGCTCTGTGCACGACATCAGCGACACCTAGCGTCCGCAACTTGGCTCTGATGTTCTGACGTTTTGAAATTTCATCGCGACATTGTGACAAAAATCTAGGACGTATTAATTTATAATACAAAATTACTGTGATACCGTGATTTGGGTGGACAAAAGGTTGTGAATTCATTTTTGGTCATTAAAATTAAATGAGGTAAGTAAGTAAAATTTATTGAAAAAGTGTGTTTTATTTTCGTTATGTCAGGGTTTGTTTACTTCATGTTTACTTGTACTTTTACTGTAAAACGAAAAGATAAAGCTATCTTATTGGTTTCTTTGAATAATAGTAAAATTATATAATTGTTCTTATATCGCTAGTAATAAATTAAATATCGTTTTCAGATCAAAATGAGTATCATTTTGAAGACCGGTTTTGTGAGTATCACTCAATATAAAATTTCAACCACAAACCGTTTCATAAGGAAAATTGTTGCTGGACGTGTCCGAGATGTAGAGGAATTAAGAACAAAACAGGGACAGTGTTCAATAATTCAAGCTCGCATCTTAACACAAACATCTATTACTAAAATTAGCTACTTAAAGTCTATGCAAATTGCTTTGTTAATGACAGATTCAAATGAGTATGACAGATGACAGAGCCTAGGTTATTTCTTCTTTTGGCCACTATGAGCGCTGCGATAGATTTCATTACCTAGTACTTCGCACCCTCCCAATTCTCAATGAGCGTAGCTCTCTAGTGAAAACAGTTGATGACATGATAAACACATTCCACGCAACGCATTCGCACATCTCTGGTGGAAACGCAGCCTATTAGCACGACTAATTTTTACAAGCTTTTTTTTAACTTGTTACAATCGTTTGCAAGTATGTACATAAGTAAATTTGTTCGTGAGTTGTCGTTTTAAGCTGAGGGCCTACTCCGAAATACGAAAATCAAAAATGTTTGTAGGTACCGTCCCTCTTACTCTAGTATTAAATATTATAAGTGTCAGAGGGACGGGACGACACGAACTTCGATTTTCGAATTTCATAGTAGCTTTGCAGTTCATTTTTCGACCTTTTTCAGATATTGCACTGAGGCGACACCTCAGACTAAAAAATAATAATTTAAAAGATATTAAAAAAGGTAAAGTTTAGTTTTATTCAAAGTTTAATATTTCATCTAATTTTTTAATAACTATCCACCTACAACGTGAAATGCAATAAAATTTGATTTTGAATTTGGCCCATTAGGGCCTAGTCTAGGGGTGGCCAACTTGATTAGACCCGAGATCTACCTACTGTTTACTGATGGAAACCCTGTGCGATCTACCAACACCGACATCACCTACATACCGTCTTCTTGAAATCTTTAAATGTAATAGAATATTAGGGACTAGCTTTTGCCCGCGGCTTCGCTCGCGTTAAATTTGGGGTAACACAGATTTACTTTCTACGATCTTATTTTGATGTTTTAATTAATTTTTCGGAGGATTACATGTACAAATTTTGAATTTAAAAATCAACCTACATAATCATAATTTGTACAAACTTTGAACTCCTGTTTCACATCTTTAGGTCAGGGGTGTAATTTAGAAAACCCACGTGTTTCTTTTGCCCGCGACTTCGTACCTACGCGCATAGGATTATTCCCGCGGATAGGAATAAGTGAATTCAATAGAAAACTCACTGTTCGCGATTCGATTGAAACAGGCTTCTATTTTTCGGGTATCGATTTTTAAAAAGATTTCAAGAAAAGATTTTTTTAAAATCATCTCTGTTTTTCCAGAGATTTCCTTTTCCCATGGGAGTTTCGAAAAATCCATACTTAGTGTTCTATGATATGATCTACCACGTGTGCCAAATTCAGGTCTGTAAAATCTGTAGTTTAAACTACGCGTCGTCTGTCAGTCAGTCGGCCTGTCACAGTAAACTGTTTTACAGGTATGGATAAAATTTTGTTACGAATGAGTTTGATTGGTTGGCGTAGGTACTTAATGTGTCCTCCTACCGTTAAGGAGTTATACCTTCCATCCATCAGCTCACCTGAATAACCAGAAAAAATACAACTAAAGGTCTACCTATACGTGTATATTATATTTAAAAGAAACTTCCTCTAACTCCTAACGTTAAGGAGTTTAACCTTCCATCATCAGCTCATCAACATGAAGATGATGTCTATCAGACGCAAATATTTAAATAGCTTGAGAAAATATATGAAAAACGTTATGCGTGCCTACAAAATTTGAGGTGGGCCCTCGATTTCCTCGAGATCCCGTCATCAGATTCTGATTTAGTGACCATGGGGCTACCTCGGGAGAAGATATTCTAAAAATAAAAATAAAAATTGAGCGAAAAAATCGGTGAACATACATAAATAAATATGTAAGTATAGCGGAATGCATAAACCTCCTTCTTTTTTTGAAGTCGGTTAAACAGCTTTTTGTAGCACGTGCAGTAATAAACTTTTTAATTTTGAAAATTTAAGCTTTCCACAACCAGTAAAACGCGCAAAATCCTGTTTTTTTTCCCGTTTCCATATAGAATTTCAGAAAATGCTCAATTTATGTTCCCCTCCACTCCCCAAGGAACCCCTTGCCAGGTTTCAGCTTTCTACGACCAGTAAAACGAAAAATCCCGTTTTTCCCCCGTTTCTCGTATGAATTTTGGAAAGTCCTCTCTCAATGCTCCTCTACATTCCCCAAGCAACCTACCATGCCGAATTTCAGCTTTCTACCAGTAAAAACGAAAAATCCCATTTTTTCCCTTTCCCGTGAGAAATTCGGCAAATTATCTCTTAATGCTTTTCTACACTCCCGAAGCAACCTACATGTCAATTTTCAGCTTTATACGACCAGTATAACGATAAATCCTGTTTTTTCCTGTTGTCAGAATTTCGGGAAATCCTTTTGTAGTGCTCCCCTACGCTCCTCAAGGAACCTAAAATGCCAAAATTTGAGTTTTCTACAACCAGTAAAAGGAAAAATTCCGTATTTTCCCGTTCCCGTGGGGAATTTTGAAAAGCCCTCTCTTAACGCTCCTCTACACTCTCAACCTACATACATGCCAAATTGCAGTCTTCTACGACCAGTAATCGAAAAAATCCCATTTTTTGCCGTTCCGTCAGAATTTCAAGTTTTTTTTTTTAATGTTTCCCTACACTTTTTAAGGAACCTAAATGCCAAATATCAGTTTTC
>NC_133499.1:4402695-4406043 GCF_025370935.1 Choristoneura fumiferana
ATAACCTAGTTCAATGGAACGAGCTAAGCACAAGCAGCTCTACATCATGCACTAATTGAGTACCTTGTCGCTTTGTACCTTTACATACTAAGTATAAATAAATATCACGGGACACTCTCTAACTAATTGCCCTAATCCCAGAGCAAAAGCAACGGATAAACATAATTAAAAATAATATATACATACTTAAATACATATTAAACACCTACGACACGAGAACAAACATTCATGTTTTAACAAAATATTTTTGACAGTTTTTTTTTTTACTTTCTGTGATATTATTTATCGAATCATATTTATAACCTACCGACTACTTTTAAATTAAAACTTATGTACAGCCAGAATCAAATTGAATCGTGACCAGGTTCCAACCTTTTAATAATAAATTTCACTATGATTTCCTAGACAAAAGTATGAGATGTCAACATGACATTAGTAGCACAAAAGTTCTACCCTGGGTCATGTCATGACTCAATTTGTTCGGCTGTAGGTACATAAAAACGATCCGAAACTTGTCTACCCGTGATCATGTTGCATGGGACTTCGTTTAAATATCAGGAATTTTATCGCAGTCTACATTCCGTAACAAAAGTATATCTAATGTAAAATGTGAATCATGAAATAATACATGTCGTAGAACAATTACAAAATTAAGTAAAACATGTGTTTAGAGCAAAAAAGTGCTAAAATGTATTCTGACGCTGCACGCTAACAAGTTAACTAGATAACACAGAATCTTGAATTAGTTGTCAATCGAAACAAGTTTATCGTTTAATCGTATAATGTGAGTGCGTGGCTGTGTTTGTTACTCCATTACACAAAACCGCATGGATGGATTTAATTCGGTATGTAAATAGCTGGATGTCTGCGTCTGGAATAACACATAGGTTAAGGTTACTTTTAGCCCTATACTCCGCACGGGATATTGTAAAAATCGCCTAGGGGCAATGAGGGCATGCATGATTTTTATCCAACTCATGAAACGCATAATACAATTCAGTGACTCTTTATTTGTACTCGACAAATAACATTTAAAACTAAACTTAGCTTATTGTTTTACTCGTAAATGTTTTCATTTTATTTATTAATTATTTTTTTTGACAAATAGTTTTAGCGATGCAGAAACTTAGCAGAATAACAGAATATCCACCAGTGTTATAACTGGGAAAGTTTATAAGTCTGTTATTCATTCACACCTAAACCGCTAAACTGATCTTGACGAAATTCGTATAGAGATAAGCTTGTTTAGAGTACTATGAGAACTAGTTATAACCCGGAAAATTGCTATAGTTCCGCGGGATAGAGATACGAAATATCTACAGGAGGATCGAGCGTAACAGTCTATGAATAAGAGACTATAATACCACGATGTAGTTTTTGGGGATTCTCAAGAATTTTTTTGAAGGCCCAGAATTCAAGTGCTTGGTCTATTATTGTTTTACAGGTACTAAGGCGTGGGTTAGGGTTAAAATAGTTTGCAACTTTATTGATAGTAGGTCGAGTGACATAAGCAATGACTTGATCTTGTTTAAGGACTCTTTGCCTGCTTATTTATAAGAAACAGATTTCCTTACACAAGGTTATTGCATCGATCGCTAGGTAACTTACGCTCTAGCGCTCTACCTATTATAATAGTATTCACATTGTCATTTCGTAGCTCGTAGGAAGAGAGAACGAAAAAAAAATAAACATATAAGCTCTTCGGGCAGTTAGGTAAAAAATGAAGGAGTTCCGTACGAGAACTATATTTTATTGTTTAGAGGCTGTGTTTTATGAATTTAACAGGTATCTGGACTTAGTCAGTTTGTTTTTTTAGTGGTATACACACTACGGTTACCCGTTTTTTTTAAGAGTTTATACAGTACGTTTAATTCTTAGCGGAAAACTCATAAAATTAAATGCTCGGGAATTGAAATTTTGAAGTTCAATTGCGATTACATTGGACATCAATTATATTTTCTATTTTTACGACTTCCTTCATGAAATCAGTAGCTGCTTACTACTTTAGCTATAAGTTTACACGTAATGCGATAATCTACGTAACATGCCGTAGTTACATACATAGTATAGGGAATTCCCTACCCCTGCCTAGTCCTTAACTAAGTGACGGAGTGTCCGCCACGGTTAATGAGGCGGTTCTAATTCCCGGTCGAAGCATTACGGAGGCACTATATGAGAGTACCTAGCTAATGCGGTTAGCTTAGCTGGCTTGTTTTGGCACTAGATTATTTCTGTTCAATACAGATGTTTTTAGTTCAGCTTTATAAGCGGTTTCGGACTACATCCGATCCGAATCTGTGAAAATGGTCCGTAGTCGTAGAAAGAAGCAGTGAAAGCAGCAGTGCTTGCGCTGTTGTGTTTCGGCGTGGAGAGTAAGACAGCCGGTGAATTTACTGGCACTTGAGGTATCCCATCTTAGGCCTCTAGGTTGGCAACGCGTCTGCAATACCCGTGGTGTTGGAGATGTTTATGGGCGGTGGTGATCTCTTACCATCAGAAGACCCACTTGCTCGTTTGCCATCCAGTCGAATAAAAAAAAAAAAAGAAAATGTAATTAAATATATGTGACGGCTAATGACAACTAAGTACAATTAATGCTGTAAATACAGTTTAATTCATCAAAGTGTAAATACTTATTCGACGTTCGACGCCGGTATTCCCCAAAGCAACTGTGCAAAGTGCCACCATGTATACCAGAAGGAAAATTCACACATTAATCAGTGTATGAATGGTTGTGGAGCGGTTATGAGTAAGTACCATATACTTGTCGGCGCTTACGCGCGTGACGGCCTAGGCCGAATGAAGGTCGCCTGGCCACATATCAAGCTATTACGGTTGTCAAACATACACTTTGAAACTACCCTGTAAATCTCTCTTCTAATCTAAGTCACTACACTCGTTCACTCTTGACAGAGTGGTCGTGGGGGGCGGACGTGGATCAGAGGGTCTATTGCGTATCGTTTCTGACGCTCGCGATCACAATCAAATGATAGTTTTGGCATACAAAAATTGTAGTCATTTGATTGTGATCGCGAGTGTCAGAAACATTACGCAATAGACTCTCAGGAGGGAACCTTCATGACGACTTTCTTGGGAAAGCGGTGTGGTGGTCTCCCCTTTTGCCTTTCAGTGCAGAGCTGGAGTCCGGAGTTTTGTATTTGGCAATAGAGAATACTGCTGCCCACTCGCAAATTTGATCCAGTAGCCGCTTTTTATGACATCCACGGGAAGAGATGCATTCGTCTTATTCCAAAACCGGGCACGGCACAGACTGTAATTTTATTTAGATATGTTTTTTTTTTTTGTTATGTTAGTGCTGTACAATTTTTTTACATCTAGCACGAGAGA
>NC_133499.1:4406143-4425978 GCF_025370935.1 Choristoneura fumiferana
AGTTGACACCAATTGACCTAGTCCCAAACTAGGCAAAGCTTGTACTATGGATCCTAGGCAACGGATAAACATACTTACATAGATAAAGATTTTTACCACCAGATTAAAAAACCGGCCAAGAGCGTGTCGGACACGCCCAAGATAGGGTTCCATAGCCATTACGAATAAAAACAGTTATATTATGTGCGTTATAACACAATTAAAACACTTACTACAGTCTTAAAATTTATTACCAGAAAAAGAGCGTATCTTCACGGCACTTACGTCCTTTTGTTGAGAAGCGCAGTTTTTCGGCAATAACTCAAAAACGATCCGATCCGATCACGTTGAAACCAATTTTGGTGGAAAGTATCTATTAAGCGTTACTTTTCCATATTTTTTGGACAAACGGTTTACAAGATAGAGGGGGGGGGATACAATTTTTGCTACTTTGGGAGCGATTATTTCCGGAAATCTTCACTTAATCAAAAAAGTTTTTGAGAAACCTTACTATCTTTTCAAAAGAGCTGTCGAACTATACGTGCCACACGTTGATGCGAGTTAAAAAAAAAACAGTTTCTGTTACGTGTACCTATGGAGTGCCTCCCCTATAAATATTTATTTTTGTAATTTTACTACAAAACTAAATAGCGGCTTTGACAAGACATCTGTACTTTAAATTTCATTGATATACATCTTGTAGTTTTCGAGTAAAATGCCTGTGACATACGGACGGACGGACAGACAGACAGACGGACTTGAAATGAAATGAAAAATATTTTATTTGTTAATAGTTGGTTTCAATCAGACGACCAGATGGCCTAGTGGTTAGAGAACCTGACTACGAAGCTTGAGGTCCCGGGTTCGATTCCCGTGTCGGGGCAGATATTTGTATGAAAAATACGAATGTTTGTTCTCGGGTCTTGGGTGTTTAATATGTATTTAAGTATGTATCTATCTATATAATTATATTTATCCGTTGCTTAGTACCCATACCCATAACACAAGCTTTGCTAAGCTTACTTTGGGACTAGGTCAATTGGTGTGAATTGTCCCGTGATATTTATTATTTATTTATTTAATCAAAGTCTTAGAGTTATACAGTCATAAGATCGCCACATTATGCCATCAGACTGGCGTACAAATTTATAATTGAGTGCATTAGTTTTAATGTTATTAAAACTATTGAAGAAACTATAAGGGTTCCGTTTTTGCCATTTTGGCTCCGGAACCCTAAAAAAACATGAGTGTCAAGGAATATAGTTCGCATTGTATGAGTGCATGTATGTAAATCGCTTTCTAATGTGCAAAAGCACTAGTGTTTGCATGGGGCCATAAGATGGGAGCATAAAGTGGGCGGAGTCATTGAGAGCGTTTTTCACAAGTTTTTAATTAACTTCTACTTATCTACGATACGAGTAGCATATTCTTACCTAGTAAATATACATATTATATTCGTCTGTGCATTTTTGTTCTTCTGATAGTGAGAAGCGAAATCTCTTTTTACTTTTAAAATCTCGGTAAATCAGCGTTTCCACCAGAGATGTACGAGGATGTGTTTCGAGGAATATGTTTGACATGAACCAGTAGAAACGCTTCATTTACCTATTGGCTCTGTGCACGACATCAGCGACACCTAGCGTCCGCAACTTTTTTGGCTCTGATGCTCTGACGTTTTGAAATTTCATCGCGACATTGTGACAAAAATCTAGGACGTATTAATTTATAATACAAAATTACTGTGATACCGTGATTTGGGTGGACAAAAGGTTGTGAATTCATTTTTGGTCATTAAAATTAAATGAGGTAAGTAAAATTTATTGAAAAAGTGTGTTTTATTTTCGTTATGTCAGGGTTTGTTTACTTCATGTTTACTTGTACTTTTACTGTAAAACGAAAAGATAAAGCTATCTTATTGGTTTCTTTGAATAATAGTAAATTATATAATTGTTCTTATATCGCTAGTAATAAATTAAATATCGTTTTCAGATCAAAATGAGTATCATTTTGAAGACCAGTTTTGTGAGTATCACTCAATATAAAATTTCAACCACAAACCGTTTCATAAGGAAAATTGTAGCTGGACGTGTCCGGGATGTAGAGGAATTTGTTAACTTGTTACATTCGTTTGCAAGTATGTACATAAGTAAATTTGATCGCGAGTTGTCGTTTTAAGCTGAGGGCCTACTCCGAAATACGAAAATCAAAAATGTTTGTAGGTACCGTCCCTCTTACTCTAGTATTAAATATTATAAGTGTCAGAGGGACGGGACGACACGAACTTCGATTTTTGAATTTCATAGTAGCTTTGCAGTTCATTTTTCGACTTTTTTCAGATATTGCACTGAGGCGACACCTCAGACTAAAAAATAATAATTTACAAGATATTCAAAAAAGGTAAAGTTTAGTTTTATTCAAAGTTTAATATTTCACTTATTTTTTTAATTACTATGCACCTACAAAAAAAGCCGTGGTGGCCTAGTGGTTTGACCTATCGCCTCTCAAGCAGAGGGTCGTGGGTTCAAACCCCGGCTCGCACCTCTGAGTTTTTTCGAAATTCATGTGCGGAATTACATTTGACATTTACCACGAGCTTTGCGGTGAAGGCAAACATCGTGAGGAAACCTGCACAAACCTGCAAAGCAATTTAATGGTGCGTGTGAAGTTCCCATCCGCACTGGGCCGCGTGGGAACTATGGCCCAAGCCCTCTTGTTCTGAGAGGAGGCCTGTGCCCAGCAGTGGGACGTATATAGGCTGGGATGGATGGATGGATGCACCTACAACGTGAAATGCAATAAAATTTGATTTTGAATTTGGCCCATTAGGGCCTAGTCTAGGGGTGGCCAACTTGATTAGACCCCAGATCTACCTACTGTTTACTGATGGAACCCTGTGCGATCTACCAACACCGACATCTACATACCGACTTCTTGAAATCTTTAATGAAATAGAATATTAGGGATAAGCTCGCCTTTGTTCTCCTCTCTGCGTATTTGTATTTTTATTTTTATGTGCAATAAAGAGTTTACATACATACATACAATATTATATTTTTGGCCTTGCCACGATCGACTGGACTAATAGTCGCGATCGACCGGTTGGCCACCCCTGGCCTAGTCGATATAGGATTGTAGAGGAATTCGCCCTGATATAGGTTTACCACTCGCTACTATAGTGGCCGCACCGCGATTGCAGACGAGTCTCGCAACGTCAGTGGTGCAATGATCGTGCGCCACGCGCCACGCCCGTGTGTAGCTGCAATATTTATGCCATCTTCTAGCACAGCTATAATCAACCTGTGGAGCGCGGGCAAAATGGGGTGCGTCCCAAGTTATATAAAAACTTTAGATATAATTTCATATTATAAACGTTCATTATGTATAATTACATAATGTGGAACATGAAACACTATAATTTCATGAAGTATAACGTTCGATTAGTATAACAGTTGTTTTATATACTTTCATAAGAAATAACATGTTTATGAGCTAATTTCATATTATATAACATACATAAGGTATACCGCTTATAATAAGTAATAACTTCTTATATAACATTAATATGAAAATATCAAGTGATATACTTTGTTTCTAAAATACTTGGTAAATTTTAAACATTGTAAAACCAGAAAATTCGGTGTTTATCACCCTTTAATTTTTGTATTGCAGTCTTACTTCAAAATTTGTGCGAGCGAGCGAATCGAGCGAGCAAGACGGTTCGGAGCAGAAGCGACTTGGATAGTTTAGGTTCTACGCTCCGCTTCGCTCCCGCCTTAGCCTTCGATGTTAGGTTTTTTTTATAGCAGCGAGGAAACCGTAAGTGAAATACTCCGTAATTTTTTATATTTTATATTTTTGGGCGTTATTTTTTCCGTTGTAAGATTAAATTAATGTTATATGTTTTGGTTGTTAGAGGTTGCGAATATTATATAATTTGATCGTTATACTCAATGTATTTATGTCCATAGCTCATTATACATAATGAAATTATATAATTTTATCATTATACGTTATGAGCACTATAGCAAACGTATGTTATATTTAAAAAAATATAGAAAGTGAATTTATAATTTATTCATTTTCTAAGCCCGTCAAAATGGCACCAATCATCTAAGAGTGACCCACCTAACATATTATTATTCTCTTTATTTATTTTCATTATTAGATTTGGTTTTTATAATAGTTATGAAAAACCGGCCAGGAGCGTGTCGGCCACGCAAGCCATTACGAAAAAATCAAGTAATAAAACCTTATCCTTAATTTTAATTCGATACCTCCACGCGTTCCCGAGATGAAGGGACTTGACAGACAGACGGACGGACAGATGGACAACAAAGTGATCTTATAAGGGTTCCGTTCTTCCTTCTTAAAAAGGTTGAGTGTACCATCCTCTACTAGGTAGCGTTCCCTTCCCTTCTGCAGTCGAGCTAAAACGTCAATGTGTTAGTTGCGAAATACACGATTGTGAAGTAAAATCAATTACCTGGGTGCTGCTCCGTGACATGTTTATGTTCAAAAATTGCCAAGTGCGAGTCGGACTCGCGCACCGACGGTCCTAAGTAAAATTTGAGATGGTTAATGACACTAACTTAATAACATTGGAAACTGAATAAGTTTCCGCTTAAATAAAAACATCATTTTTAGTAAGAGTTTTTTGCTGACTCTATTTTTTTAATGTGCCATCGAATTTGCATATGCATATCGAATTTCAAGTCGATTTGACCACTGGAAGTGGGTCAAAACGAACTAGCAAGGTTAGACCCAACAAACAGGGAAAGTTGTTTTTTTTTTGTTAAACATGTAATTTTAATATAAGCTTTTTTTTGCTGACTGTGCTCTTTGTTGACTGTACTTGCAATGTCATCCAAACTACACTTCCGTACAAATTTCTAGTCGATGACATTAAGCATCGAGGAGTTCTGCAGAGACGATCCTGACCGGACTACCAGGATTATCACTGCCAGATTAATGTTCTGTCACCAGATTGAAATAAGTACCTACGCTAAATTTGAATTCAGTCTTCACTTGAGTCAATACGACAACTGCAAGTGGATCAAATTTAACTTGCAAGATTTGACCTGTACATACATACATTGAAAGTCAAACAGCTTGTAACAATCAATTGAAATTTAATAATATAAATGTCAAAATGTACACACATTTATATACATAGTTATACAATTGTCAAGTTTGAATCAAAGGATTACTTACAAGATTTGACCCAACAACAACTTACAAGATTTGACTCATCATCAACAACAAATGGCAAGTTAAATAAAGACTTTTGATAAAATTTTCATTTTGAATACAAGCTTTGTGGCTGACTGTAGGTACTTACATTGTCATAAAGTCATAATACATTTCCGTACCAAAATTTTAAGTCGATGCCATGAACCGTTGAGGAGTTATATCCTGCAGAGAGAATCCTGGCCGGACCACCAAGATGTCACTGCCAGATTATTGTGTTGTCACCCGCACATTTATATATATTGCATAGGAATAGGAAACATGCCAGGATTTATACAAGCTTTTATTTAACTTGCAAGTTAAATAAAAGCTGACAGTGCCTCGACACTATGCAATAGAGCACTGGGTATATCCCATAGGAATAGGGAACATGCCAGGATTTATACAAGCTTTTATTTAACTTGCAATGTATAGGTAAAAGTATATAAAGTGCATTACAAGTTAAATAAAAGCTTGTATAAATCCTGGCGTGTTCCCTATTCCTATGGGATATACCCAGTGCTCTATTGCATAGTGTCGAGGCACTGTCAGGCACCAAGGACGCATAGGATGGTCGCCTGCGCATAACTACCGCATTGCATCGCGCAGGCGTGGCGCGTTGCATCACAGCTGCAGTAGAAATTATGCGAATCTTTGATATGCACTAAAACCGGTTGTTGTACGATACAATCTTTTTTACGCGACGCGAAGGAGGGTTATGTTTTACGAGCGTATGTATGTCAAAGAATATGAAGAATATGTGTGTATGTTAAATGAATGGCTTCTAAATAATTGTTTTTATTTTTACTCCATGAAGGAGTTTTTCAACTGCAGCGTCCATTAAAAAATAATGTGATTGTATGTTTTCAATAACTTTAATACAATAGGTACATGTAATATATTAATATAATATAATGTTATTTTTGACATTGTTAATTATTAAGAAATTGACATAGTATATTTTTCCTTTTATTTAAATTTTTTGACATATGATATTTAGCTATCAAATATAATATGTCAAAAAAATTATAAAATCCTATAAAATTTGAGGTTTGTGGTGACCACCTCAGAAGAATACCCGTTCGATTAAAAAAAAATACACGCATTGGAACATAAAACCTCCTCCTTTTTGAAGTCGGTTAAAAATGCAGATAAATAAGTTTTTGGTAAAAATTTCATTTTTAATACAAGCTTTTTTCTGCTGACTGCACATTTTGTGGACTGTACTTGTATTGTCACCCAAACCACATTTGAATACCAAATTTCAAGTCGATGGCATTAACCGTTGAAGAATTCCGTCCTGTGGAGACGATCCTGGCCGGACTACCAGGATGTCACTATCAGATTATTGTATTGTCACTTGTTAATCGATTCTACTTTCGTTTCTGAACGAACTTCTTTCGGGTTTTCAGTTGTTTATTTAATACCTTATAGGTTAAATAGTTCTCTTACCAAACACCTGATTGGATAAGCTCTATACTACGAAGTGCAAAATTCGAACTTCGTATCTTGTCGTCCCTCTGACGCTTGTGTTGTTGACAAGAGTGAGAGGGACGGTACGATACGAACTTCGATTTTAGAATTTCGTAGTAGCCCCCCAGCATACAGTTACCCACCACTATCGAAACTAAACCATTCTGCATATAAGGCGTACTTGCTAACTATCGTTAACGGCTGAAATGCATCAGATAGTGACAAATCAATAGTTCAATTATAAGATACGTATCGGCGCAGGAGTCGGGTTTTATTCAAATTCCGCGTCATTAGAACGGCGTACAATGGTGCGCAGTGCACGCCAGTCTGTGATCACGCGATAGTTTCGTCACTAGAGCACAGTATAAATCCAATAAAACGCCGCTGGCATCGCAGTATTCTGTATAGCCACAACGTAACCAAATTTGGAATCGTCATTTCAGAGTTTAATATCTCAAAACCGGCCAAGAGCGTGTCGGACACGCCTAAAATAGGGTCCAAGTATATTTTATACCTTAGGCTGCTAATTAAGAGTACTAATAATTCTCAAGCAAACTTAGCCGTTATAGTTTTCCTTGAAAGTTTGATATACTTACTGTAATTTTCCACCCACCGGCTTAGATTTTAGAGGGGGGGGGACGCTCGATTTTAATGAAAATTTGCACTTTAAAGTTGAATATTTCGCAAAAAAATCAATGAATCAAAAATCGTCTTAGCAAACCCCTAATGGTTTTAAAAGACCTATCTAACGATACCCCGCACTAAAGGGTTGAATGGGAAAAAAAATCACCCCTACTTATGATTGGTTTTTTGAAGTCTTTTTGTATTTTTTATTTCAACTCCAAATTTTGTTACTTTTACGGGTATCCCGTGAAACCATATCGAAAATACAAACTGAGACATGGATGCACAGAAAAACCAGAAAAAGAGACCAGCGCTGGGAATCGAACCCAGGTCCTCAGCAATCCGTGCTGCGTGCTATAACCCCTACACCACCGCTGGACAGGAATCTAGACACGAATTTTTCCTATGCATACATATCTCAGGTTGCTTATTTCTACTACGCTACTTATGCAGCAGCACTAGCGACATCTATGTTCCGTTCCACCCCTACTTTACGTCTATGGGAGGTACCCTAAAAAAAATTTTTTTTATTTTTAATTGTACCATTTTGTCGGCATAGTTTACATATATATACGCGCAAAATGACAGCTTTCTAGCATTGATAGTCCCTGAGCAAAGCCGCGGAAGACGGACGGACAGACAGACAGACAGACATGGCGAAACTATAAGGGTTCCGTTTTTGCCATTTTGGCTCCGGAACCCTAAAAACGGCTGAACCGATTTTTAACCGCCGACGCAAAGGGGTGTTACAAGTTTGACCGCTATGTGTGCCTGTGTGTCTGTCTGTGGCACCGTAGCTCTTAAACGGGTGGACCAATTCGAATGTGGTTTTTTTATTTGAAATCATGTTTTCTAGTGATGATTCTCAGACATGTTTCATTCAAATCGGTTTAGCCGTTTTTGAGATATTGAACTTTGAAGTGACAAAGCCGGGGGTTTTCCAACTTTTTGTTGGTTAGGTTATTGTCAAACATAGCTAAGAACCATAGAAGCATACGACCGGACGACCGGATGACCAAGTTGTTAGAGTACCTGACCTGATCAAGGTTCGTACTTGATGTTCCAGGTTCATTCCCGGCCGGGGCAGGTATTTGTATGAATAATACGAATGTTTGTTCTCGAGTCTTGGATGTTTAATATGTATTTTAGTATGTATTTATCCGTTGCCTAGTGTCCATAGTACAAGCTTTGATCTTAATATTATTATGAAAATATAGATATACAGACAGTGTTTCAGTGTGTACCGGGGTTCAGCTGAAAACCAGCGCTGCAGCTCTGGTTACAGGGCTACGGCACATGCTGAGCTGAGTCCTTTTGGCATCACACTACAGCACAATGTCTCTTCTTCTATTTATGTTTTTTCATCACACTTGCTCGTAAACAGTGTCGAAACATGCAGGCTACCTTGGTTGCAACCCCCCAAATAAAACCCTCGACCCTAATGTGCTTGTCATGAAACCCGTGGTCGGTAAATGAGTCATTGACCGTACTAATTTTCTTGCCATGAAGCCCAAGGTCGGTAAATGAGTCAGTGCCCGTACTGATGGTGCTGCGCGCGCTGCTGCAGGACCACATGCACACGCGGCTCAGGCACATGCTGAGGGAGGGGGAGGGCGACGCTGCCAAAAGCGCAGCCTAAGGTATCGCCAATATTTGGAACAATTATATTTTTTCTTTTAAAAATATAAAATTTTACTCTTTGATGAAAAACATTGTATGTCGCACGGGCGGTACTAGAATTACGAACATCGACTCATTAAAGCCCTCAGTCTTCGACTTCGGGCTTCTAATAGACTCTCGTTCGTAATTTCTTATTTACCGCCCTTAAGACACAATGTACTATTATTTCAACTCTAAATTTGTTACTTTTACGGGTATCCCGTGAAACCATATTGAAAATACAAACTGAGCCATGGATGTCCAGCAGTGGTGTAGGGGTTAAAGTACGCAGCACGGAAAGCTGAGGACCTGGGTTCGATTCCCAGTGCTGGTCTCCTTTTCTAGTTTTTCTGTGCATCCATGTCTCAGTTTGTATTTTCGATAGGTATTGTGTAGCTTTAATTTATAAAACACATACAAAATAGTCAAATTCCGTATGTGTCAAGTGTCCCATTATATTCATTTATTTATTTATTAATAGAAGGTGGAGTGCCGATCTGCGAAAGGCTGCTGGTAGTAGCTGAATGCGTGTAGCCGACGACAGGGCGAAATGGCGCTCATTGGGGCAGGCCTATGTCCAGCAGTGGACTGCCATAGGCTGGTGTTGATGATGATGATGATGATGATGAGCAAGGACATTGGCTTTCACGTCATTTCAAAGTTCAATATGTCAATAAGCACTTAGATTCAACATTAAATGGTGACCTGTCGTTTCGCAGAGTTGAATTACGCAGACAACTATTGGCAGATTTTTCTTTTGGCCGAGCAACGTTTGGTATAATTCCATTACGCCTATTATTCGTTTCGCCCGAGTAGTCGGTAGGAAGAATAGCGATAAGTAGATTTACGTTTAGTAGATTGTTTGTTTCGTAATTGTTTCAGTTAACTGAACAAGTGTTCGTCGAAACACGATAAGCAGAATTATCACATGTCATTCATATTGATAAGTAGATTTAATGTTCAGTCGATTTTTGCTAAATCGGTTTATTGTGTAAAATCGGCCAAATGACAGGTAGGATTTTACTGAGTTGACTATTATATACTAGCCGTTATCAAAATATAGTTAGGTGCGACGACGAGCGTCATCGAGGAGGAGTGTTAGGTAGAATTGCGACCAACAACGCACGAGCCGAGCGAATAAACACTTATATAGAGGGTAGTTATAATTTGAGTCGGGTACAATTTTAGTTGACTTACGAAGTTACGAATAAAGCATTGATTTCTAGGAGTTTTTATTTCTTTTAGTGCATGTTTGAGAAAAGCACTATACAAGCCTCGGCGTGAAAGAACATGCCAGCCTCGTATACCTATCTTTCCCGGCCTCTGCAGTAATGTACTATTCTGTCCATTATACCTTTCCAATCTCACTCCTAGCCGATCGAAATTAGTCCACTGATGTATAGATATTACTATTTAAATCCCTATTTGGCGCGGCTTGATTGTTTTCAAGTAATTTAGTCTTGATTTACAATCGAACCACTTTCGTAAGTGAAGGTATAGTTCATTTAAATTTATTACAAAATATTGTTACCATGTTTGCAAATTAAATATAGCCCTGGATTAATATACACAGAATGTACCCTAAGGAGCACGACAAATATAAAGGGTGGCGGGGCGTTGATGGGCAAGTTCCGTACACATTTATAGGTATATACGATAATCCAGTGTTAGCAGAGCCCTTCTAAGCAAACAACTCACACAGACAGACAAACAAATAAAAAGCAGACTTTTCTTATTGATTGTAGCATAAGAACTACCTTTATACCAAGTTTCATATTTCTAGGACAACTTTTTACGGAACCTTACCTCCATAGTAGCGGGCAGCACGGCGTCCTCGCGACGCCCCGCGCCCTCTGTCTCATCCTGTAATAATAACCTCAGTTATACTTATACCACAGAATAAGTAATAGTACTACCGTATACCGGTTATACTTAATTTCTGCCCCATAAAAACACAAGATGTGATAGTTATTTGTGTCACTAGGGAGCAAAATAATGTATTACAGCGAGGGTGGTACATTGCATCCAGAATGTAGCGAAGGATTCCAAATTAGAATCGTGCGCGTAGCGAGGGATTCTAAAGTAGAATCCTGAGCGTAATGAGGGATTCAAGTGTTAACGCTCAAGATGAAAATAATTTTGCTTCCGAGTGACTCGTATATTTAGAATAGAATAGAATAGAATAGAAGACATTTATTCACATTCACAAAGACACACAAATACAACAAAACTAAAAAACAACAATTAACAGCAAACACAAATAAAACAAAAAAAAAATACAAAAATGAATATATGATTTTGTGTGTCCCCGCAAAAGTGAAACGGCCGCTGACTCAGCATTATGCTGAGGCGTTAGACGCCTGCAGCGCTGATATTGTCAGAACCGTCACACCGAGTATGACGAAAATTAAAATAAAGCAATTCTAAACATTATTAAAGAGCAACCAGCATAGAAAGCGGCGCGGTTTTCCAATTATCAACATCAAAAAATTGTATTTGCAAAAAACACTTGGAAAAGCCTTGAACAGAAAAGTTGCACTTTGATCGCTCTCGTGAGGGAGGAAATAGTACATACTTTTTATCGAGGGACTAAATAAGCCAATATATACCCGAGGTAGTTAGCCACCCGAGCCTTAGCGAGGGTGTCTATTTATCCAAGGGTTTATAGTGACTTTTCGTCTCGAGGTGAAAACTCTATTTTTCACTTCGATTGCGAGAAAACGCTTTCTGTGAAAGAATTAATGCGTTTCTTATTCCTCCAGTCCATACAAATTTCATAGGTTTTTAAATAAATCTTTCTAGATTTCGGCGGCAAAAGATTATCAATTATATCTTTCGCCCTTTGCTCGACATCATAATTTTCACTATCACTTGACGACATTGTGAGAATAATCAATTTATTTTATTTTTATCGGTCCCGTTTTTTCCTTTTAAGGTACGGAACCCTAAAAACGACAAAAAAAAGAAAAAAAAAAGTTTCTTGTATGGGAGCCCCCCTTAAATATTTATTTTATTTTAATTTAACTATTTATTTTTACAGTGATTATACATCTAAAGATTCTGTGAATATTTCAAGTGTCTACCTGTTGCCGTTATTAATATCAAGCAAAAAACGGAAAAAACCATCACGTTTGTTGTATGTGAGCCCCCTTAAATATTTATTTTATTCTGTTTTTAGTATTTGTTGTTATAGCGGCCACAGTCATACATAATCTGTGAAAATTTCATGTATCTAACTATTACGACTCAAGAGATAGAGCCCTGTGACAGACAGGCAGCGGAGTCTCAGTAATAGGATTCCGTTGGCACCCTTTGGGTACCTTTAAAAAACTTGCAAAGCACTCACACCCGAATAATATGACTTATATATAAAACCGCGCCATTAGCATGGCGGTGCGTAAATCAAGGTGCGTCTGCGCAGTGAAAGCGCGAAATGCTACGTTCCCACGATACAGTTGCGGCCTCGGCGGGACCGCTTAGTCAAGATGTTTTGACCAGTGCCACAGAATAAGTAATAGTACTACCGTACAGAAGGGACTCTCTCGAACAAAAGTCAAGTTTAGGTATAAATCGTAACCTACTCTTACGATTTGCACGCGAAATTGAAACTTATCATGTTACACGAGCGTTCATATTCCATTGGGCATCGTTGACTCGAAACCGGTTTGGCGGCAAGAGCACAGGGTTCCCACTCGCCGATGAATAACGATAACAGTGGGTATTAATATGAACTCAATAAACTAGCTTTAATAAACAAGTAAATATTCCTTAACATACCTAAGTATATAACAACAAAGCATGACAATGATAACCTAACTACCTTTGCCTACTACAGGTTTCCGTATTGGCGAAACCATGTCTTAATTCTGGCCAACCAATTACAGAATGAGGGCTATCGTTTTGTGTCTCACTAGATGGCGCACTGTTGCGTGAGGTTTTTAAGTATGGATTTCAAAGTCTGTTATTACGGGCGTGAAAACAAAGTTTAGATTAAAATCATATTTAATACACCTTAAAACCGTACCATAAAAATATCGAGCATGCCACAGTGTTGCATAGTCCCCGTTTTGTTCGGAAAAAAGGGAGGACAAAGGTTTCCGAAAGACAAAACTGTCTCAAAACACAGACATTCATTGCCCCGGAACGCATATTTGCCATAATTAATTTCAGATATTGCAAAATATTCACAAAATTATTCTAATTATAAATAAACCCGCGTAGCTCACCCAAAAACTATGAGATTTGACATTTCGGAGACCTCACGCTACACTAGCGCCTCTAGTGGCGAATTCATACGCGATAGCCCTCATTGTATCAGTGGATAACTACAAACATACAAAACTATTACTAGGCAGGGACTTAGGACATTAGAGAAGTAAAGAGAACGACCTTTCAACATCTTTCGGAATGTTGAAAAATGATAATTCCGATTCCTTTATTTTCTTTTTAATTATACATCCGTAAACACAACAGTATAACTCAGACGGATTATATCGTTTCGAAGTCATTGTTGCAATAACCTTACCAACAAAAAGTTGGAAAACCCCCGACTTTGTCACTTCAAAGTTCAATATCTCAAAAACGGCTGAACCGATTTTGATAAAACATGTCTAAGAACCATCGCTAGAAAGCCTGCTATCAAATAAAAAAACCGCATTCAAATCGGTCCACCCGTTTAAGAGCTACGGTGCCACAGACAGACAGACACACAAACACGCATAGCGGTCAAACTTATAACACCCCTCTTTTAGCGTCGGGGGTTAAAAAATAAGTAGGTACACAAATCACGCGCGACGTGTCCAGCGTGCGAGCCGAGCGGCAACCCACTGCCGCGCGCCTAATGATTAGGCGCGCCGGCCGAACTTACCTAAACTGCGGAGTGTCCAACCCCTGCCAGTGCCCTATATTACGAAGTGCGAAATTCGTTCATATCGGTCAGTATGGAAAAGTCTAATGGCTCCACGTACCCCTGTTATAGTTTCTAGACGACAGCGAACCCCCCCCCCCCCCCAAAGATAGGAATAAAATTGGCTGTTGGAGAAACTAAGATTATTTATATTTCAATTGTCATCATAATATAATGTATATTATTTATTTCAATAAAGTAACAAGTATAGGTAAGAATCATCTTGCCAACGAAAATACAAACTGAAACAAACAACAACAAATAAGTAACAAATTTGGAGTTGAAATAAAAAATACAAAAAGACTCCAAAAACCAATCTTAATCATCTTGCCACTCTTGCAGTCACCATCAAGTAAACCTTGTCGCGAACCCCCCCATAAACATCTGCAACACCAGCGATTGCACCCTAGGGTCTAAGATGTACCTCACGTGCCAGTAATTTCACCTGCTGTCTTAACACATACAGTGCAAGCACTGATGCTTCTTAGCAATTAGCCATGTCATCGTATTCTGTAACCAATAAAAATCTGCCATTCATCATTTTCAAGTAAACCTTGTCGCGAACCCCTACCGTCGGGAATCGAACCCCACGTTATGGAAAATAAAAGACATTTCTAAAACATATTTTTTTTTTCTTATTTTTTTTTTCATTTATTTGGTAAAAAAAACAGTCATACAGATAAATAAAATCACATTACATTATGGGTTATAAACCAGACCCTATAGTTTCCTTAATTAACAAAAGAAAACACAGCTAGATAAATTTAGAACAGATGGCAATTAAAATATATTCACATTTTATTAAAATACATTTTATTCATTCTAGATATTGTGTTTCATAGTAGATAACATTTATTGTTTATGCTTATGACCTGTACGCTTCGCACGCGTAAACTTTTCGATCTGGTAGTTACAATGGAAAATCCCAAAATTTATATAATGGTCTTCATTGAGGTTGTGTTAAGAACAACTGTCCAAAATTTCAATACTCTAAAGCCAGCGGTTGAAATTTCAAAATTGTATCCCTATCCCGTGGGAATATCGGGTAAAAAGTAGCCTTTGTGTTATTCCAGACGTACAGATACCTACATAACATACCAAATTTCATGACTCTAATCTCAGCAGTTGTTATTTCAAGATTTTATTCCTATCCCGTGGGAATATCAGGATAAAAAGTAGCCTATTATTATTCCAGATGTCCAGCTATTTACATGCCCAATTTCATCTAAATCCGTCCAGCCGTTTTACGGGAAGGAGTAAAAAACATACACACACACACACACACAAACTGTCGCATTTATAGTATTAAGTAGGATGGATCTAAATGTCTGTCTGTCAGGTAATGACCCAGAACCGCCAGAACCTTGACCCAGAGGCGCCCGCGCATCGTACTCAACACCTTTATTTATAGCTTGCTTTAACACTTGCTATTAAGGTTCCAAAGACAGAACTTAACTAACTTAAAATTGTAAAACCTCGACATTGTCATTACAAAGTTTAATATATCAATAAGTTTTTGTTAAAAATAACATTTCGGTCCTTTTAACCTCCGACGCAAAGGTCTGTGGCACCGTAGCTCTTTAACGAGTGGACCGATTTGAATGCGGTTTTTATTTATTTGAAAGCAGGTTTTTTAGCGATGGTTCTCTTAGACATATTTTAACAAAATCGGTTCAGCCGTTTCAAGATCATCAGCTCTTTTGTTCGCTGCGGTAGGAATCTTAGACGCATAATGGGTATTTACTTTACTTTCATATGTATTTGGGACCTAAAATTTGAAACACCCATGTATGCTGTATCACTATACAACTCGCTCAGCTCACAGTCGTGTCGCGGCTGTTAAAGATGAGCCTTCGTTTCGCAACATGATTAATAGCTAAATAGCCAGACAGTGGCCGACCTTACTCTAAAATTGTACAGCTAACTTCTAGGCTACACTGACTGTCATGAATAGCGATGTAAATACATTATTCATCATCATCACCATCATCATCAGCCGGCAGACGTCCACTACTGGACAAAGGCCACCCCCTTAGAACGCCACAATGAACGACACGCAACTTGCATACACCAGTAGCTTCTCTCGCAGAATCACCGCTTAAAAATACGTTTGGCTTAATATCCGTTTCCCAAAAAATACGTTTGGCTTAATATCCGTTTCCCAAAAATACCTAATCCCAAAACATCCGTTCCCGTCACTACCTTTTCCTAAATAATCCGTTTCCCAAAAAATACGTTTGTCAAGATATCCGTTTCCCAAAACACCCGTTTCCAAAACATCAGTTCCCGTCACCACCTTTAACAAAAAAAATGGCGTTGTTGATCCCGTATCAGTTTTCAATAATTATGGCAACCCTACCGCTAAGTCGAGCAAAATCTGTTATTTTGACCTTGGAGGCTTTCCACACCTCTAATGATTATGCAATTAGTAACATTTGGCGAGAAACGGGTCTTTTGGGAATACAGGTGTCATGAGAGACGGATCTTTTGGCATACGGATGCTATAATAAACGGGTCTTTTGACATACTGATGCGATGAGAAACGGGTCTTTTGGGAATACGGGTGTCATGAGCGACGGATATTTTGGCATACGGATGCTATGAAAACTGGGTGTTTTGACATTCTGATGCGATGAGAAACGGGTCTTTTGGCATACAGTCGATTTAGGAAACTGTTATTTTGGAACGGGTGTTTTGGAAACCGGTATTTTGGGAAACGGACAGAACGTTCCGAAAGGATTTCTAAGAACCATACCTACTGATATCAAAAAAAAACCGCATTCAAATCGGTGCACCAGTTAAAAGAGCTACAGTACCACAGACAGACACATAGACACACATAGCGGTCAAACTTATAACACCCGTCTTTTTTCGTCGGGGGTTAAAAAGGAAAAAACGGAACCCTCTTGCCCGGTTTTTTATAAGTACAATAGGAAAAGCATTCTACTACTTCTTTCGTCTGTGAAAAGAGCCATTCACTGAATGGGGCAAAAGGCTATCCATAAGTACGTCGCACGAATTTTGACCATTTTTAACCCCCTCCCTGGTCACACGTATTGCTATGAAATTCGCAAATGAGACCCCCCAACGGCTAGCAAACGGGAAGCAAGGAACTCACCATGAAAACCATTAAGGGTCGTTTGTCCAAGCCGACTATGCACTGCTCCAGAGATCTGGTGAGAAAAAAGATATATTACAAGCTTTTATTTAACTTGCAACGTTAGTGCGGGTCAAATCTTGCTAGTTAAATTTGACAGTGGTTGGATTGACTTAAAATAGTTTAATTCTCTGCCCGAATCCCACTAGTTTGCCCACATTGATCATGTCAGGGTCGGATCCCGAGTCGCTTAATCCTATAGGTATGCCGACATATGTATGTATGTGCGTGCGGGTCTAACTTTGCAAGTTGTATTCTACTTTCGACCCACTTCCAGAGGTCGGGTTGACTTGAAATTTGGCATAGGTATTTATGTAAATCTGATGACAATACAATAATCAGGTAGTGAATCCTGGTGGTCTGTCCAGAATCGTCTTCGCAGGACGGAACTCCTCAGTCCTCAATGGTTAAAATTTGGTAAGTACGGAAATGTATATTGGATGATAACGCAAGTACCTACAGTAAACAAAAATGCTCGCATGAATGTCATTTTTAGGGCTCCATAGCCAAAATGGCAAAATGTCTGTCCGTCCGTCCGCGGCTTTGCTAAGAGACTATCACTGCTAGAAATGCATGATATCTATGTACCTAGCAATTATGCCAACAAAATAGTAAAAATAACCTAACCATAAAAATTTCATTTTAAATACAAGTTTTTATGCTGACTGTACTTTTGTTCACTGTACTTGCATTGTCACCCAAACTACATTCGCATACCAAATTTCAAGTCGATGCTATTAACCGTTGAAGAGTTCCGTCCTGCGGAGACGATCCTGGCTGGACTACCAGGATGTCACTACTAGATTATTGTATTGTCACGCGATTAACATGAGTAGGTATTCCAAATTTCAACTCAATTTGACTACAGACGGACGGACGGACGGACAGACAGACAGACAGACAACGGGTCAGGTGAAACTAAATAAAAGCTTGTAAAAAAAAAACTATGGTAGGTTACTTCCCATAGATAGATCTAAAGTGGAAGTGTTTTATTATCCACGTCTAACCCTTAATGTGGGGTATCTTTGGATAGATCTTTAATCATAGCGAGGTTGTGGAGACAATTTTTCAATTCAGTGATATTATGTTAGTGAAATATTCAACTTTAAAGTGAAATTTTTCATTAAAATCGAGCGTCTAATAGATAATTATTTATGTATGTATACTTACTAATTAATATCAGTCCGCCCATCATACTATCATGTTGAAGCACCATTTTGTATTTCACATAAACATTATTAAAAAAAAAAACTAAACGACTAACTAAAAAACTGTTAAAAGTTCACATTTTTTTTATTTAATAAGTACTGTTTTTTTTTATGCTTCTGCTTGTCTTAATCTGTAACAAAAGAAAACATGATAAATTAATGATTTTTTTATTTGGCCAATATGGGTAATAAGCCGTGGTGGCCTAGTGGTTTGACCTATCGCCTCTCAAACAGAGGGTCGTGGGTTCAAACCCCGGCTCGCACCTCTGAGTTTTTCGAAATCCATGTGCGGAATTACATTTGATATTTACCACGAGCTTTGCGGTGAAGGAAAACATCGTGAGGAAACCTGCACAAACCTGCGAAGCAATTCAATGGTGCGTGTGAAGTTCTCAATCCGCACTGGGCCCGCGTGGGAACTATGGCCCAAGCCCTCTTGTTCTGAGAGGAGGCCTGTGCCCAGCAGTGGGACGTATATAGGCTGGGATGATGATGATGATGGGTAATAGACGGAGAGCGGACTGCAAAATTTCGTACCTACTTGATACCGCGATGAAATACACAATGGTTTCCCATAAAACTGATGCTGATTCCGAATTTGATAGTCTGCCGCGGCGGAACTTGCCGAAAGTACCAAAATAATAATCAGTTTGGGTGCGAAAAAAGGGGCGTTATTTAATCTGATACCACCCGTGGGTGGAAAAATTTCAAACAATTTAGGATGTAGTAAGTGTATCAAACTTACAATATAACTTAACTATAACGGTTAAGTTTTCTTGAGAATTATTAGTAGTTTATGAGTAAAAAGCAGCCTAAGGTATAAAATATAAAATATACCTAAACTTGGAATACGAATATTCCGTACAAAATACGGAATCCTACGAAAAATATTAAGTACTTAATTTTTTCGTAATGGCTACGGAACCTTATTTCGGGCGTGTCCGACACGCTCTTGGCTGGTTTTGTAAATATTATCCCCGGTTCTGGGCCACACATACAGTATGAAGTTACTCATCCTTACTAAGGCGGTACTTCTGGAATCTGGACATGGCACACATTGTCCAAAGGTTCCTCACTCTGCGGCTCTTCCCTGCTACCGGCGGCAAACTAGTTTAGGTTTTTATAACTTTTTTATTTTGATTGTACTTTTTTGTATTTTACTTTTTATAACTATTATAAAAACATTTTTATTTTTTTTTATTCGACTGGATGGCAAACGAGCAAGTGGGTCTCCTGATGGTAAGAGATCACCACCGCCCATAAACATCTGCAATACCAGGGGTATTGCAGATGCGTTGCCAACCTAGAGGCCTAAGATGGGATACCTCAAGTGCCAGTAATTTCACTGGCTGTCTTACTCTCCACGCCGAAACACAACAGTGCAAACACTGCTGTTTCACGGCAGGATTAGCGAGCAAGATGGACATCTCGGAATGAAAATAAATACAGAAAATAATCATATTTATTTATCTTTTATATAATTAATTCTATAACATATGTATGTAATGCATGCACCTATAATATATTTTATAATTTATGAGTCATCCAAAATGCAAATAAATTATCTATACTTAATAATGATATAATTGAGTTTCTTATTTCA
>NC_133499.1:4426078-4426740 GCF_025370935.1 Choristoneura fumiferana
GATCAAGATGGAGTGATGTCATTAAAATACTGTCTCGTAGCATCGGATATGAGAAACCTTTTTGGGTCTCAAAGAAAACTCGATGTAACGAAACATGATAGGCGACGGTTTCCTTGCTTTGACGTCATTTACGAGAAATGTCGAGTTATGGCGTAGATAAGGATTTTATTCAATTTAATGTCATATTGTTTGTCAGCAACAATGTATCAATCAGAAGCGTTTCGATTTCGATTAGATTCTATTTTGATACGGGACTTTATCTTGTTAAATTTGTGTCATTTAACTTGATGGACAATTTGTATTGTAAACTCATATTCGCATTTCTCTATATAATCTAAGCGTAGGATATTATAAATAAATAGTAATAATTTCATTATATAATAAATAATAAATATCATGGTGAACTAATTGACCTAGTCCCAAATTAAGCAAAGCTTGTACAATGAAGACTAGCAACAAAAACATATTTATTTAGATAAATACATACTTAAATACATAATATTAAACATCCAAGACCCGAGAACAAACATTTGTATTATTCATACAAATATCTGCCCCGCCGCGAATCGAACCCGGATTCAATCTATGTAGTCAGATCTCTAACTCATATTTTCTATTAGTATTATATGTAAAGGCTGACCAGGAATATAAAAAAACCTGAT
>NC_133499.1:4426767-4532083 GCF_025370935.1 Choristoneura fumiferana
TTAAGAAACAAACAGTCATACAGATAAATAAAATCACATTACATTATGGGTTATAAACCAGACCTATAGTTTCCTTAATTAACAAAAGATAAACGTGGCTAGATAAATTTAGAACAGATGTAGTTAAAAAGATGAAGTTATCAAATTACGATCATATCGCGATTACTATAACCAGGACAGTCCGATTACCAGGTCACCGCGGAACCCTACCAAAGCAGGCAAATTTAATTCATTAAAGAATGACGTGAAATGTTTCAATGACCAGGTTTCGCGGCGGCCCAGAAATCGAACTGATTGACTATATATCAGCTATATTCCAAGCTAAATTGGTTTTTAAATATTGAAATTATAAGACTCGAGAATCTAGAAGCTTATTAAAAGCACTCTTAGTGTGCGTTAAAGTACAATTGAATATATCATGTCCTTGAATCTATCGCTGTCATTTAATATTTACAAGCACGCTTTATAAATATATTACGACCAAAACAGGTTCTACTTCGAAGTATCGAAAATAAATCTTTTTTTCTACAGGGGCGCTCTCGTCTACGCGGAATTCTAAAACGAATTTGATGTAACAATGAAGGGGCATCTAATTGACAGTGCAGAACTTTATATAAAAGAACAATGTCCACGCAATCACGGCGGTCACTAAGCGTCTGTAGATAATGACGCTTAATTGAGTCCGCGTAGTTTATGTAAAAATGTCCGGTTCTGTAGTCGAGCGACTTTACAAATTTTTTTTGTAATCTTTCGATTCTGGTTATATGAACAGCATGAAAAGGTTTCCACACAGCACACGCAAAATCAAGATGGCTGCGGACAAAACTGTTATATAGGATTTTATAAGTCAAAGAATTTTTAAATGGTTTACCAACGCGCAGTATAAAACCAAGTTGCTTGTAGGATTTAGTCAGAACTTTATCAACATGTGGAATAAAAGTCAGTTTACTATCCATTACAACACCAAGATCACGAATCTGTGTCACTCTATTCAAAGGTTTGTCCGATAGTGTATATTCATAATTAATGTTTTTTTTCTTTTTAGTAAACGTTATTACATTGCACTTGTCTAGATTTAAAAATAAATTGTTATCTTTACAATAAGTAATAAGATTACTCAGGTCATTCTGTAACAACTTACAATCCTCAATACTCTTAATAACTCTAAATATCTTAGTATCATCAGCATAGAGCAACACGTTTGAATGCTTTATATGACTGACAATATCATTAATATAAAGTGTGAAAAGTAACGGGCCAAGGTGGGATCCCTGAGGGACTCCAGAGCTGACAGACCTGCACTGCGACGTGAAACCCATAAGAATGACAGACTGACTTCTATTGTCGATGTAAGACTTAATCCAACGGAAGAGATCTCCATGGATACCTAATTTCCACAGCTTCCCAAGTAAGGTTGAGTGACAATTTTGTCGAAGGCTTTCACAAATCAGTATAAACCGCATCAACGGAATATCCATCATCCATCGCGCTCAAGACCTCACTGGTAAACGTTAACAAAATTACTCATCCACTGAACGACCCCTAAAAAAGCCCATGCTGATTATGGATAATGATGGTGGCGACAGTACAAAAAAGTTGATCAGTGACCGATTTTTCCAAAGATTTTTACCAAAATGGCACAACTTTGATATAGTCGGTATTTTTCGATATCGTCACTGACAGAACCCTTAGGTATAGGAGTAATCCATGCATGTTTCCAGATTTCAGGAAACACCCCTCTATGAGAGATTTTTTAAACAAAAAAAGTAATTAGAGTGAAAACAGGCTAGTCGAACAGCTTTTAATTAACAGGGGGTGTACACCATCCGGTCCAGCGCTCTTGTGAGCGTTGACAGTGTTTAAATATTTAAGGACAATACTGTCATTGATCTCTACGGAAATTTAAATCAATCAGAGGCTCCAGAGGTGGTTCCGTTGTTATTTTATCAAGACTAGGATAATTCGGTTTCTCAAAAACAGATTGAAAATGTAAATTAAACAAATTACAGATTTGTTCACCGTCGGAACTAACTATACCTTTGTAGTGCATTGTTTGAGGTATTTTTATTTTTATTAAATATAGCTTTAACATAGGTCCAAAAGAAATTAGGATATGATTTTAATTTTATGTTCAGAGTAAGCTACATAATGTGTTGTAACATTCTAATTCTAATTTCGTGGCACGTTTGCGTAATGCTTTAAAACATTGGTAATCAAGCGGGATTACCAAATAACTTCCATAGCTTATGGTACTACGTTTTTCTTTTAAAACTTTTCTTAGTGATCTACTGTGCCAAGCTGGTGCAGACGAGGACTTATGAATATTTCGTAGAGGGACATGCTTTTGTATTAAATCGTTTAATAAATTATAAAATTTAATCGTGCAGTCCTCCATATGCAGGCCTTTAAAGAAATCAGTCCAGTTTATCGATAGAGAGCTCAGCGTTAATTTTTTATAATCAGCAGAGGTGAAAATTATAAGCAGTATTTGAAGGCCGGCGATAAATAACGATGGGCGAAATTTAATTGTAAATCAAGGCATAACGATACGTGGTGCGAATCCTCGGGTGTGAGTGGATGATCGCAAGCGGTGACATTACATTTAATATTACATATTATTAAGTCTAGGATACGTTTATTTATATTACCGATGGAATTAAATTGTATTGTTTCGGTGTAAGATAAAAACTCTTGTATCAATTGAGTCCCAAAACTGCCTGTGGTTGTAAGTTGCATGCCCGATGATGGGCTAGGAATCCAGACGGCATCAGGAATGTTAAAATCACCGGTAATTAAAAACAAGTCGTCCGGTCTATCCATCATGATTTGACCAGCAATATTCACAAAGGCGGTCAGTGCATCCCTGTGGCCAGAACCATTAGGAATATAAATACATGCAATATTTAAAAACCGCTGTCTTTCATTATTACTAGGCAGTAGTGATAAACGATTAACCTGTTTATCAGTGCTTAATGGCAACGAGACCCATACACAGTCACAAGATGCACGCGAGGGAACGGGCCAATCGCGGCGCATCGGCAGGAATTCTGAGCGCACAGCCACCGCTACGCCGCCCCGCGCGTCGCCCCGCTCTCAGCGCTCGATCGATCGCATCGAAAACAATGAACCTATTGTCAAAAAATTCGCGATCGTAGAAATCCGCGACAACCATGTTTCGGTTAAGCAGATGAAATCATAATCTGACTGACACACTTGAGAAAAAAAATCGTGAGATTTTGTACGTAAGCCCCTAACATTTTGGTAATAACCACAAATTGACTTAATCATTTTTGAAATTGATAAAATACTCAAATGTGAATCCCCATAGACGAGAGCAGCATTTATTCGTAATGAATGTGGATTTATTCCAATTAGTTAAAAAATAATAAAAATAACGACGGAAAAAGAGTTGTAATATATAATTTAAATTAGAGTACGAACGAATAAGGACATCCATATAAATTTGCTTACATATGGAACGTAGAACAGCACAGTGTAAATTCAACAGCATATTGAAACAACGGGCCAAATCAGAACAATAAAATTTAAATTTAAAAACAGCTGTAATAGAGAATTGCATATAAAGACATCGAAAGTAACTAAACAGTCAAAATATATGTCGTAGATCAGAGTCATTTGCGATGTGCACGACTTTACTCTTTTCGTTTTTGCGCATAAATATTTTGCAGTCGCGCGTCCATAAGTATGCATAATTACATTCAGTCTTCGCAAGTCGGGCGCGCTTAAGCAGGAGTTTATTAGAGGGTGTAAGATGGTCACCCAAGTAAACGGCGGCAGCGGTTCCTGGCAAATCAATGTCAGCCGTGGTCAGGCCGCGCCGCGCGCGCACTGCAGCCAGTAGCTCATTTTTGCGCCGTCTCTGGGTAAACTTCACCACAATGGCAGGTGGCCGAATATTCGTCGGCACGTCGGTTTTTTCTGTTTGAAAACGGCGAACACGGTGTATAGTATCAACGTCGCTGGGTAGCAGCGTAAAACCAATCTTAGTGCATATATTATTGAGAATAGAATTTAAGTTTTCCCCTTTAATAAACGGCACCCCCGAAATCTCAATATTGTTTAGTAAAGCAAACTGTTTAATGCTGTTATTCTCGGCGAGCAGGTGTTTGATAGAATCATTCACTTCAGCAAGACCATCAGGAAGGGTCAAGGTCGACAATGCTTCACTTTTCTTTTCAACAGAAGAAATTCTATTCTTAAGCTCCGACAATTCCGATTTCATTTGGATCTGGTCTTCTAACACTTTTTCGGTTAAGGATGTAACAGCACTAATCTGCTCCTTAATTCCTGCGGTGAGTTCGCGTTGCATAGATTGCAAGTTAGTACACTGCTCATTACCAAATAACGTAAGTGTAGACATTAATTCTTTACGAAAGTCAGCTAGCTCCTGTCTAATGTTGTAAATATCATCCGGCTGCTTCCTTTTGCGCAATGTTATATTGTATTGCGAATCACCATCACTAAGTGTGGAGAGGTCCGGTTGCGAACCACCCTTAGGTAGTGTATCTTTTGGTGGAGTACGTGGTAAACTCATGCTAAAAGTTGGTTTAAACGAAGCAAAGATAAAATAAAACCGAACACAAAAACAGTTTGTAGGTAACTTCACAAGGCGACACGTATTATATTAACCAAACTGTATTAAGTCCTTTAACTCAAAGTCAACTCAATTCTTCGAACAATAAGGTTTACAATCGCGCGTAACCGTATAGGACAACAGTCATTCAAACTGCACACGTCTTGTTAGCGGAATAATCCGAAACGAACTGAAATATTTAAGGAGAACCAACAACTAAAAACACAATATTTGTAGTAGGATAGCAACACAGAGCTAATTACAGGATCCCACAGATGGCAATACAATATATTCACATTTTATTGAAATACATTTTATTCATTCTAGATATTGTGTTTCATAGTAGATAACATTTATTGTTTATGCTTATGACCTGCACGCTTCGCACGCGTAAACTTTTCGATCTGGTAGTTACAATGGAAAATCCCAAAATTTATATAATGGTCTTCATTGAGGTTGTGTTAAGAACAACTGTCCAAAATTTCAAGACTCTAAAGCTAGCGGTTGAAATTTCAAAATTGTATCCCTATCCCGTGGGAATATCGGGTAAAAAGTAGCCTTTGTGTTATTCCAGACGTACAGCTACCTACATAACATACCAAATTTCATGACTCTAATCTCAGCAGTTGTTATTTCAAGATTTTATTCCTATCCCGTGGGAATATCAGGATAAAAAGTAGCCTATTATTATTCCAGATGTCCAGCTATTTACATGCCCAATTTCATCTAAATCCGTCCAGCCGTTTTACGGGAAGGAGTAAAAAACATACACACACACACACACAAACTGTCGCATTTATAGTATTAAGTAGGATGGATCTAAATGTCTGTCTGTCAGGTAATGACCCAGAACCGCCAGAACCTTGACCCAGAGGCGCCCGCGCATCGTACTCAACACCTTTATTTATAGCTTGCTTTAACACTTGCTATTAAGGTTCCAAAGACAGAACTTAACTAACTTAAAATTGTAAAACCTCGACATTGTCATTACAAAGTTTAATATATCAATAAGTTTTTGTTAAAAATAACATTTCGGTCCTTTTAACCCCCGACGCAAAGGTCTGTGGCACCGTAGCTCTTTAACGAGTGGACCGATTTGAATGCGGTTTTTATTTATTTGAAAGCAGGTTTTTTAGCGATGGTTCTCTTAGACATATTTTAACAAAATCGGTTCAGCCGTTTCAAGATCATCAGCTCTTTTGTTCACTGCGGTAGGAATCTTAGACGCATAATGGGTATTTACTTTACTTTCATATGTATTTGGGACCTAAAATTTGAAACACCCATGTATGCTATATCACTATATAACTCGCTCAGCTCACAGTCGTGTCGCGGCTGTTAAAGATGAGCCTTCGTTTCGCAACATGATTAATAGCTAAATAGCCAGATAAGTGGCCGACCTTACTCTAAAATTGTACAGCTAACTTCTAGGCTACACTGACTGTCATGAATAGCGATGTAAATACATTATTCATCATCATCACCATCATCATCAGCCGGCAGACGTCCACTACTGGACAAAGGCCACCCCCTTAGAACGCCACTTGCATACACCAGTAGCTTCTCTCGCAGAATCACCGCAAGCAAACTCGATTCCACGTAAAAAGCCGTTTAAGAGCTACGATGCGACAGACAGACACTGGTATCAAACATAAAAAACCCTTTTTCGCGTCCGGGGTCGAAAAAAAAACAAAATTATCATTATCATCGCCCGGAAGACGACCACTGTTTTTATTAACCCCGGACGCAAAAAGAGGGGTGTTATTAGTTTGACCGCTATGCGTGTCTATCTGTTTGTGGCACCGTAGCTCTTAAACGGGTGGACCGATTTGAATGCGTTTTTTTTTTATTTGAAAGCAGGTTTTCTAGCGATGGTTCTTAGACATATTTCATCAAAATCGGTTTAGCCGTTTTTGAGATATTGAACTTTGAAGTGACAAAGTCGGGGTTTTCCAACTTTTTGTTGGTTAGGTTATGAGGTATGAAACAAACCATAACAAAAAGTGGGACTTTGTCACTTCAAAGTTCACCGTTCAACGGCTGAACATTTTGATGAAACATTTCTAACCTTTCGGAAGGTTCTGTCCCTTTCCCAAAACACCCGTTCCCAAAACATCCGTTCTCGTCACCACCTTTTCCCAAATAATCCGTTTCCCGATATAAGTGTTTCCCAAAATGTTCTTCTCTCAAAAAATACGTTTGGCTTAATATCCGTTTCCCAAAAATACCTAATCCCAAAACATCCGTTCCCGTCACTACCTTTTCCTAAATAATCCGTTTCCCAAAAAATACGTTTGTCAAGATATCCGTTTCCCAAAACATCCGTTTCCCGTCACCACTTTAACAAAAAAAATGGCGTTGTTGATCCCGTATCAGTTTTCAATAATTATGGCAACCCTACCGCTAAGTCGAGCAAAATCTGTTATTTTGACCTTGGAGGCTTTCCACACCTCTAATGATTATGCAATTAGTAACATTTGGCGAGAAACGGGTCTTTTGGGAATACAGGTGTCATGAGAGACGGATCTTTTGGCATACGGATGCTATAATAAACGGGTCTTTTGACATACTGATGCGATGAGAAACGGGTCTTTTGGGAATACGGGTGTCATGAGCGACGGATATTTTGGCATACGGATGCTATGAAAACTGGGTGTTTTGACATTCTGATGCGATGAGAAACGGGTCTTTTGGCATACAGTCGATTTAGGAAACTGTTATTTTGGAACGGGTGTTTTGGGAAACGGTATTTTGGGAAACGGACAGAACGTTCCGAAAGGATTTCTAAGAACCAAACCTACTGATATCAAAAAAAAACCGCATTCAAATCGGTGCACCAGTTAAAAGAGCTACAGTACCACAGACAGACACATAGACACACATAGCGGTCAAACTTATAACACCCGTCTTTTTGCGTCGGGGGTTAAAAAGGAAAAAACGGAACCCTCTTGCCCGGTTTTTTATAAGTACAATAGGAAAAGCATTCTACTACTTCTTTCGTCTGTGAAAAGAGCCATTCACTGAATGGGGCAAAAGGCTATCCATAAGTACGTCGCACGAATTTTGACCATTTTTAACCCCATCCCTGGTCACACGTATTGCTATGAAATTCGCAAATGAGACCCCCCAACGGCTAGCAAACGGGAAGCAAGGAACTCACCATGAAAACCATTAAGGGTCGTTTGTCCAAGCCGACTATGCACTGCTCCAGAGATCTGGTGAGAAAAAAGATATATTACAAGCTTTTATTTAACTTGCAACGTTAGTGCAGGTCAAATCTTGCTAGTTAAATTTGACAGTGGTTGGATTGACTTAAATAGTTTAATTCTCTGCCCGAATCCCACTAGTTTGCCCACATTGATCATGTCAGGGTCGGATCCCGAGTCGCTTAATCCTATAGGTATGCCGACATATGTATGTATGTGCGTGCGGGTCAAACTTTGCAAGTTGTATTCTACTTCCGACCCACTTCCAGAGGTCGGGTTGACTTGAAATTTGGCATAGGTATTTATGTAAATCTGATGACAATACAATAATCAGGTAGTGAATCCTGGTGGTCTGTCCAGAATCGTCTTCGCAGGACGGAACTCCTCAGTCCTCAATGGTTAAAATTTGGTAAGTATGGAAATGTATATTGGATGATAACGCAAGTACCTACAGTAAACAAAATGCTCGCATGAATGTAATTTTTAGGGCTCCATAACCAAAATGTCAAAATGTCAGTCCGTCCGTCCGCGGCTTTGCTAAGAGACTATCACTGCTAGAAATGCATGATATCTATGTACCTAGCAATTATGCCAACAAAATAGTAAAAATAACCTAACCATAAAAATTTCATTTTAAATACAAGTTTTTATGCTGACTGTACTTTTTGTTCACTGTACTTGCATTGTCACCCAAACTACATTTGCATACCAAATTTCAAGTCGATGCTATTAACCGTTGAAGAGTTCCGTCCTGCGGAGACGATCCTAGCTACCAGGATGTCACTACTAGATTATTGTATTGTCACGCGATTACATGAGTAGGTATTCCAAATTTCAAGTCAATTTGACTACAGACGGACGAACGGACAGACGGACAGGTGAAACTAAATAAAAGCTTGTAAAAAAAAAACTATGGTAGGTTACTTCCCATAGATAGATCTAAAGTGGAAGTGTTTTATTATCCACGTCTAACCCTTAGTGTGGGGTATCGTTGGATAGTATATATATATACAGGGTGGAAAATCGAATGCCACATGGATGGCAACTACCTTAAGTATTGTAAATAACACATTTTGTGTAAGGGAGACTTTCCTCGTTTTTAAAAACAATAAAAACTGCATTTAAGGATTTATGAAAAATCGCTTGCCTCAGTCGAGACTCGAACGGTCAAATGTGACAAAAAATAATGTGCTGTATTTTATGATGCAGATCGAAAGGGTTACTGATAAGGTTCATTTTTCTCTAAATAACAAATACAATCAGAATAACGGAAGGCCATGAAAATTGTAAACGAAAAATTAAAACACACAAAATAAAACAATATTCATTTAATAACCTTACTAAAACCTTTCTAACTAAAGTAGTTGTTCAAAATGAGCCCCGTTTTGGCGTTTGCATAAATTTAATCTTTTGAGGAATTGTCTTTCGTAGCTCGTTGCAGTGAATTGTGGTGAATATTAGTAGGTAATAGCTGCATGGACTTCGGTTTTCAATTCGCATACGTTTTCGTAAGTTCTTTTATAAATAACATCTCAAAAGATTAAATTTTTGTCCATTTGACCGGTTCGAGTCTCGACTGAGGCAAGCGATTTTTCATAAATCCTTAAATGCAGTTTTTATTGTTTTTAAAAACGAAGGAAAGTCTCCCTTACACAAAATGTGTTATTTACAATACTTAAGGTAGTTGCCATCCATGTGGCATTCGATTTTTCCACCCTGTATACTAGCTGTTGCCCGCGGCTTCGCTCGCGTTAAATTTGGGGTAACACAGATCATTTACTTTCTATGATCTTTATTTCGTATTATAATTGATTTTTCGGAGGATTATATTTGCAAATTTTTGAATTTAAAAATCAACCTAGATGATCATAATTCGTTAAACTTTGTACCCCTGTTTCACATCTTTAGGTCAGGGGTGTAATTTTAGAAAACCCACGTGCTTCTTTTGCCCGCGACTTCGTACCTACGCGGCATAGGATTGTTCCCGCGGGATAGGAATAATAAACCATTTTGATTTTGATTTTTGAAAAAGCTTTTACTAATAGTTTTTTTTTAAATCCACTCTGTTTTTCCAGAGATTCCCCAAACAACCAAGAAGCAGAAAAAGTTAAATATTTCCTTTTCCCATGGGAATTTCGAAAAATCCTTACTTAGTGCACTCCTATGATACTTTATCTACATGTGTGCCAAATTCAGGTCTGTCAGCCTGTCCTGTCACAGTATACTGTTTTACAGGTATTGATAAATTTTGTTACGTAATGAGTTGATTGGTTTGGTGTAGATAGATAGATAGATAGATAAAACGTTTATTTGTTACTGCAAACACACACAATCAAAATTACATAAATAAGAAAAAAAAAGAACAGTCCTAACTTAAATGTAAACAATTTTCAATTGTTTGTGTGCGCTGCAGTAGTGCAAAAGGGTCATGGCTCAGTACGTAGTATAGTGTAGGTACTTAATGTGTCCTCCTAACCGTTAAGGAGTTATACCTTCCCTCATCAGCTCACCTGAATAACCAGAAAGAATACAACTAAAGGTCTACCTATACGTGCATATGATGTTTAAAGAAACTTCTGCTAACTCGTTACCTCTAACCGTTAAGGAGTTTAACCTTCCATCATCAGCTCATCAACATGAGATGATGTCTGTCAGACGCAAATACTTAAATAACTCGAGATAATTATATAAAAAACGTTATGCGTGCCTACAAAATTTGAGGGTTGCCCTCGATTTCCCTGAGATTCCGTCATCAGATTCTGATTTGGTGACAATGGGACTACCTCAGGAGTAGATTTTATTTCGAATAAAAAAGTATTTAAAAAATCGGTCCACAATTATGCGAGAAATCGGTGAACAAACATAAATAAATATATATAGCGGAATGCATAACCTCCTTATTTTTTTGAAGTCGGTTAAAGAGCTTTTTGCAGCGTACGTGCAGTATATACATTTGAATTTTGAAATTTTAGCTTTCTACAACCACTAAAACGCAAAATCCTGTTTTTTTTCCGTTACCATAAGAATTTCGGGAAATGCTCTATTAATGCTCCCTTACACTCTCCAAGGAACATACTTGCCAAGTTTCAGCTATCTACGACCAGTAAAAAAAAAACCCGTTTTTCCCTGTTCTCGTGTGAATTTTGGACAGTCCTCTCAGTGCACCTATACATTGACGAATTTTAGCTTTCTACCAGTAAAACGAAAAGTCCCATTTTTTCCCTTTCCCGTGAGAATTTCGGCAAATTATCTCTTAATGGTTCACAATAATACTAATGCTGTTTAATGTAAAATTGCAATAATACTAACGATAAACCCTGTTTTTTTCCCGTTAACGTCAAAATTTTGGGAAATCCTTTTGTAGTGCTCCCCTACACTCCTCCCCAAGGAACCTAAATGCCAAATTTGAGTTTTCTACGATCAGTAAAACGAAAAATACCGTATTTTCCCGTTCCCGTTGGAATTTTGGAAAGTCCTTTCTTAACGCTCTTCTACAATTCCCAAGCAACCTACATGCCGAATTTCAGCTTTCTAGGACCATTAAAATGAAAGATCCTGTTTTTTTCCCTTTCCCGTGGGAATTTCGGGAAATTATTTCTTAATGGTTCTCTTCACTTCTCAAGCAACTTACATGCCAAGTTGCTGCCTTCTGCGATTAGTAAAACGAAAAATCCCATTTTCCCGTTCCCGTCAGAACTTCGGGAAATCCTTTTGTAGTGTTCCCCTACACTCCTCAAGGAACCTATATGCAAAATATTAGTTTTCTAGGACCAGTAAAATGAAAAATCGATCCCGCTAAACTGAATATAAATCCCGTTTTTTCCTTATCCCGTGGGAATTTCCCAAATTCCTTAAAACTGTTTTTTACTATTATAATCACCTACTTCTATGCTAAATTTGAAGAGTCTAGTAATTATAGTTCATAGAATTCAGTTAAACTGAATATATAAATCCCGTTTTTTCCTTATCCCTGGGAATTTCCAAAAATCCTGATATCTATGTTTTAATTAATGTAATACCTACTTGTGAATCAAATTTGAAGTTTAGTTATTACAGTTACTGAGATAGGGTCACTCGGAATCGAATATATAAATCCCGTTTTTTCCCGTTACCGTTAGAATTTCCAAAAATCCTTCCTTAGTGGATGCCTACATTGTTTAAGGTATCTATGTGCAAAATTTCAAGTCTCTAGGTCCAGTGGTTTGGCTGTGCGTTGAAATATCAACGACTGATTTTCGATTGACTTTGTCACCACATTACCCCCTTTCAGAGGTTGAATTCTCAAAAAACCTGAAACACGTGTTTACTTATTTGTTGTTAAGAGTACTCCTGTGAAGTTTCGAATAAAATAGTCTAACTAATCTTGTTTCCCCATACTAACTTTGGACCCCCATTTCACCCCTTAGAGGGTGAATTTTAAAAAATCCTTTCTTAGTGCACCCTAGACCATAAAAGGAACCTACGTGCTAAATTTGAAATCCCTAGAACCAGCGGTTTGGGCTGTGCGTTGATACATCAGTCAATCACTTTTGCCTTTTATATATAGAGATATATATATCATTGGGAGGTTGTGGAGACAATTTTTCAATTCAGTGATATTATGTTAGTGAAATATTCAACTTT
Organism: Choristoneura fumiferana; assembly: GCF_025370935.1. Lineage (NCBI taxonomy): Eukaryota > Metazoa > Arthropoda > Insecta > Lepidoptera > Tortricidae > Choristoneura > Choristoneura fumiferana. The sequence continues at coordinate 4,439,191 of NC_133499.1, forward strand.
AAAGTGAATTTTTTCATTAAAATCGAGCGTCTAATAGATAATCATTTATGTATGTATACTTACTAATTAATATCAGTCCGCCCATCATACTACATGTTGAAGCACCATTTTGTATTTCACATAAACATTATAAAAAAAAAAAACTAAACGACTAACTAAAAAACTGTTAAAAGTTCACATTTTTTTTATTTAATACTGTTTTTTATGCTTCTGCTTGTCTTAATCTGTAACAAAAGAAAACATGATAAATTAATGATTTTTTTATTTGGCCAATATGGGTAATATAATAAGCCGTGGTGGCCTAGTGGTTTGACCTATCGCCTCTCAAACAGAGGGTCGTGGGTTCAAACCCCGGCTCGCACCTCTAAGTTTTTCGAAATCCATGTGCGGAATTGCATTTGATATTTACCACGAGCTTTGCGGTGAAGGAAAACATCGTGAGGAAACCTGCACAAACCTGCGAAGCAATTTAATGGTGCGTGTGAAGTTCTCAATCCGCACTGGGCCCGCGTGGGTACTATGGCCCAAGCCCTCTTGTTCTGAGAGGAGGCCTGTGCCAGCAGTGGGACGTATATAGGCTGGGATGATGATGATGATGGGTAATAGACAGAGAGCGGGCTGCAAAAATTTCGTACCTACTTGATACTGCGATGAAATGCACAATGGTTTCCCATAAAACTGATGCTGAGTCCGATTTGATAGTCTGCCGCGGCGGAACTTGCCGAAAGTACCAAAATAATAATCACTTCCGGTGCGAAAAAAGGGGCGTTATTTAATCTGATACCACCCGTGGGTGGAAAAATTTCAAACAATTTAGGATGTAGTAAGTGTATCAAACTTACAAGGAAAACTATAACGGTTAAGTTTTCTTGAGAATTATTAGTAGTTTATGAGTAAAAAGCAGCCTAAGATATAAAATATACCTAAACTTGGAATACGAATATTCCGTACAAAATACGGAATCCTACGAAAAATATTAAGTACTTAATTTTTTCGTAATGGCTACGGAACCTTATTTCGGGCGTGTCCGACACGCTCTTGGCTGGTTTTGTTAATATTATCCCCGGTTCTGGGCCACACATATACAGTATGAAGTTACTCATCCTTACTAAGGCGGTACTTCTGGAATCTGGACATGGCACACATTGTCCAAAGGTTCCTCACTCTGCGGCTCTTCCCTGCTACCGGCGGCAAACTAGTTTAGGTTTTTATAACTTTTTTATTTTGTTTGTACTTTTTTGTATTTTACTTTTTATAACTATTATAAAAACATCTCAGAATGAAAATAAATACAGAAAATAATCATATTTATTTATCTTTTATATAATTAATTCTATAACATATGTATGTAATGCATGCACCTATAATATAATTTATTGAATCAGGCGTTACTTTGCGGAGTCCATATCAATGAACTAAAATAATTTCCTTGCTCACCCGCGACCTTACGATAGCTAAGCTTATGCAAAATATGCGTGTTCATGCAGTTCCTCCACCTCCACACTGTAAGAACACACACACAATCACACAAACCCATCTATCACCACCACCACACTACACTGACACGTTTCGAACTCAAACAGAGCTCATCTTCAGAGTGACACAACCGTACACCATGCTACCAGTTGTTAGACTAACGAACCACAACCACCGTTTTAACTTGTCACTGTAACTCCCCAAGTACCCACATACGTTTTATGAAACAAAACAAAACTACCCACAAATTATTAATAATTTTTTTAACCGTCCTTCAAAACTACCTTGATTTTTTATTTATTTACTGTCAATCATGTTTTATTAACTACCATTGCTGAAATTAGATCCAAGCCGTAGCAAGGCTTAGCTATCGTAAGGTCGCGGGTGAGCAAGGAAATTATTTTAGTTCACCTATAATATATTTTATAATTTATGAGTCATCCAAAATGCAAATAAATTATCTATACTTAATAATGATATAATTGAGTTCTTATTTCACAAAAAAAAATTGTACTTTACATTTTTTAGCATTTATCCCCAAAATTTAGAAGTAGGTACATCATTTCAAAATTATTTAGCCTGCGACTATGTCTGTGAAGAATTCGTTTATCACTGTCCCGAGGAATCTATACAATTTTCAAAGATAGTATTTTTTTATTCCCATGTCCTTCCTAGTATTGGCTAGTATTTCAAACACTCTCTATAAAACATTTCACCATCCTCCGCATTTATTTATACTTAATATTCATGGTTTACTAATGTATGGGCAAAAAACTTTTCCCAAAGTATCACATTCCAAAATATTTTACTCAAATTATCATTTGGCAAAAAATCATTTGCTAAAACAACATCACAATTTCATAGTTAGTATTTTTTTTTGGGAAATTATTGTTTCTAAAATAATTACTTAGTCATGACATGATTCATATTATGTATTATTTAGTCAAATGTATCGTTAGGCATAAAACACTTCCCATAATATTGCATGGCATAATAACCTACTTTTCTGATAGCAGTTTGTTTCTGTGGAGGATGCAGTTCTAACCTAACCTAACCTACTTGTCTGGTAGCAGTTGGTTTCTGTGGTTGGTTTGTGTGCGAAGTATCATTTTGAACAATATTTTTTTTGGAATATAATATTAGCCAAAAGAAAACGTTTGCTTAATAAATGTTTGTCATAATAAAATTTGACAATGTAAAATTATGCTAAATGATAATTTGACCAAATGAATAAAATGCAAAATGTTAATATGCTAAAGATTCGTTTGGGAAATGAAACTACTGCAATAAGTTTTTTGGGAAGTGAACATTGGCGAAAAATATTTTGCCAAAACGGCAGTACACCAATATTCATTCATTAGCATTTCAATTCTAGGATCTAGAAGGATACATTTATTTAGATTGTTGTAGTGATTCAAACCCTGCCATGTCAGTGAAATAAAAACCCTTAGGTATTGAAGGACAAGGGCAATAGAAAATTTACAATAGAAACACTTAGGAACTGACAAATTATTTCCTTACTTGTTTAACAACTTTCACTAAGAATATTAAACAGTACTTAGGAAATAAATTACTATAACTATTGAAACTTAGTGTTTCCAGTAAACAACTAGTCACAACTAAAGTAGGTATTAGTTTTATGCTCAAAACTGACTAAAAACTGCCAACTTTGAGGTTAAACTTCAAAAGTACCTAATAACTTTTTTCCCTGGTTGCAACAGTAGCAATTCAGTTGTAATTCAGGAAATATTTATAACTGTTAGGTAGGGCCTTGTCGAGGGCAACTTAGAATAAATAAACATTAAGTTTACTTACACACCTTATCCAATTTTGCAACACATATCGTCCATGCAGCCAGAACTGTATTGAAAATCTGTTACGATGTAACATCAACTGAAACTAAACCACGAAAAAACTTTTTTGGCGTAAACATTTTCATCGAGCTGTCATGTCAAGTCAAACATTTATTAACCGACTACAAAAAATTGACAACAAGTGACACGACCATTCAAACAAATGACCGTGGTCTTGGAGTCATTTAAATTTAGTCGCATAGCAATTACCTTTTTCGTAAAAAAACTTTTAAAAAATGCTTTAGATTACGGCGTTTACGTTTTATAAATTGTTTATTTTGTTTGTTATTTGATTTGATTCGTTTTAAAGTTGCGTGCAAGACCGGTGACCGCGAGGAGCGGCCTTCTATTACTGTTTATTGTACTAAACGTAAACGTGTGGGATAGTAAAGTCGCTATGCTACCACCTAGCCAGCCGGTTTCGAGGAGCCGGTACTGTGTTCTATTCAATGCACAGCTACATCTACAATGCCATAATAATTACGGGCACAATTACGGATAAAAATTAATTCTCAAAGTAGAATTGCGAACCTACGTCAATGGCATATTTGATTTATTTTGTGTCATAATTAAGTCTCGAAACAATCATCTTCTAAGTTAGCGTGTGTTTAAGCGATCTGTCATATCATTGACACCTAGGTATTTAGTTTTTAGCTCGACAGTAAACAAACTAAGTAGGTAATTTTTTAAAGTAGACAGAATTTACAATATATAAATATAAGAGCAGTAACATGTTCCAAAACAATTATAAGAGCGCTATAATTAAGCCCACTACTCTCATAAAGTGCGCAATCCAAGACTTTTTTGCTGGTTGGTTGGTTACTAATTAGTAAGAAGTCAATTTGAATGTTTCTGGGGTAGATATCGTGCGACTATGTCCTATATACGTGTGATATTAAATCAATAGCTCACCGGTTTCAGTAACTAAGAGGATGTTTCTAGCCTCAATCAAAAGCCACTAAATAAACCGGCTTTTACGATTTGCGCGAACAATTTGTTTATTGGTGTCCCACAGGAACTATGCTATTTTCAGAGAGTCCTTCCCAGATTCTTAAATCATCTCCATACTAAATTTTATCTAATCGGTTCAGCGGTTTAAACATGAATTGTAATATTTTTTTGATAAAAAATGCATTTGTAATACAAGGGTTTTTTTGCTGACTGTACTTGTATTGTCACCCAAACTACATTTGCATGAAATTTCAAGTCCATGCCATTAACTGTTGAAAAGTTCCGTCCTATGGAGACGATCCTGGCCGGACCATCAGGATGTCACTACCAGATTATTGTACGTCACGCAATTTACATAAGTATACCAAATTTCAAGTCAATATCCAACTACTGGAAGTTGGTCGAATTTAACTCGAGAGATTTGATTACAGACAGACAGACAGACAACGGGACAGGTGAAACTAAATAAAAGCTTGTAAAAAAAGCAGATAGACAGAGTTTCTTTTGCATTTGTATTAGTTAGGATGATATTATGTTAAGTCTTCATCAGATATTTCGGAGCGGCCAGCCGGCCAAGGTGGTCAAAAATATTGGCACATGCACTTTAATATTAAGGTATTAGAGTTCATGTTTCGATATTTTTGATCACCTTGGCCGCTCCGTAATATCAGATGGCAACTGTATCTCTTCTATATATACCTGGTAACATACCTACATTATTATGTATAGCCGTTTAAAGACGTATGATTTGGAGAAGTGTGTTTCAGAAACCACGATTTATCATGATTCAGTATCAAATTTACCACGAGCTTTACGGTAAAGGAAAACTTCGTGAGACAACCTGCACAAACCTGCGAAGCAATTAAATGTTAAAGGGTTCCGCGTCAAAAATTTGATACTTACTTAGTTACGATGAAAGTGGCAACCTCATTAAATTTTTACTCTGTAATGTCGTGCTCTAACTTATGTACAGCAGATCCGACTATATCGGCTTCGCTCGCTGCGCTCGCTCGATCCGCGGCGAAAAATGTCTATTCATTCGAATAGATTGGATTCAGATTACCACGTCGTACATTATCACTACGTACATCACAGCGCGCGCAATATTTTGTACGCCCTGATAATGCGCGACCATGATAATGTACGGCATGATAATTTAAGCTAGAATTAACTTCAAGGGTTTTGTAGTCGGTTCCATTTTATGTTATTTTTTAGAATCGGTTTTACTTTTTGTTTTTTTTTTTTAAATATCATGTATATCATGGGACCTTGACACCAATTGACCTAGTCCTAAACTAAGCAAAGCTTGAAAGAAACTGGTCAACACATGCAGTGGGCTCGGCAACAAACAACCCATCACGCCATCTCAGGAACCCCAGGTGCACTACCTGGCTTGTATCTGGGTTGTCTTACCTGAGTTGTTTACGCCCGCTTATACAAGCTGGAGAGCAGCAATGGTGGGGGGTGGGGGTGGGGGGCGAGTTCTCACTTAGCTGTGGTCTGATGCACATGTTGTAGCTCCGCTAAGCGGTTGACTATTGTGTGGAGGACTTGTTACCACGTAACTACTTATGTTTGTTGGTAGTTTAATGACATAAGACTTAATTAGTATTCCTACAACTAATAATTACATTCGTACATATTATTTCGTATTACTACTATCCTACTACAATCGAAAGTGGTCCTGATTCTGAGTAGGAAAACGAAATTTCATCCAAATGTAAAAAAAAAGTCATTTGAACAACTTTTTCTGAAAACGCCCAGCTTACGAGTATATACTATCCAATCATTTTCTACTATCATGAGGTTTGTAAAAAAAAGACTATTTAATAATAAAAATATATATTTATACATTTATATCTTCAGTCACTGTTTTTCTTTTCCTCTTGTAGAATTCAATACGCTCTTCAAGACTCGCTGAAAAATAAAATCAGAATTGTAATATCGTGAGCTGTTTTGCAACTTTGACATTAGAGCCAACTGTGACGTCAAACAGACCTGGATACTAACGCCATCTGTACTTGAAGGGTTTAGGTAATGAGAGCTAAAAGACAAGCGAAATATCGCTAGATGGCGCTAGTAACGTGAGGTTTTTTGACGTTACGGTCTTTCTTGCAATGAGGGCTATCGTTTTTTGTCTCACTAGATGGCGCACTGTTGCGTGAGGTTTTTAAGTATGGCTTTCAAAGTCTGTTATTACGGGCGTGAAAACAAAGTTTAGATTAAAATCATATTTAATACAACTTAAAACCGTACGATAAAAATATCGAGCATGCCACAGTGTTCCATAGTCCCCGTTATGTTCGGAAAAAGGGAGGACAAATGTTTCCGAAAGACAAAACTGTCTCAAAACACAGACATTCATTGCCCCGGAACGCATATTTGCCATAATTAATTTCAGATATTGCAAAATATTCACAAAATTATTCTAATTATAAATAAACCCACGTAGCTCACCCAAAAACTATGAGATTTGACATTTCGGAGACCTCACGCTACACTAGCGCCTCTAGTGGCGAATTCATACGCGATAGCCCTCATTGGCTCATTTAGTTGTTAGCCAATAACAAGCAAGACTGTAACGTCAAAAGAAACCTCACGATACTAACGCCATCTAGCGATATTTTGCCTGTCTTTTAGCCCTCATTAACTGTCTAAATGTAAGATTGGTTTTTGGAATACTTTTGTATTTTTTATTTCAACTCCAAATTTTTGTTACTTTTACGGTCATCCCGTAAAACCCATATCGAAAATACAAACTGAAATATTATCAGAAATTCAGATTCAGATATTCAGAGATTTATTATGTGTATATGGGTGGGTTATTTTATGGGTTTTACGGGATGACCGTAAAAGTAAAATAAAAAATTGGAGTTGCAATAAAAAATACCACAAGATTCCAAAAAAACAATCTTAATTTGATTGCTTAATAACGTCATCTCTTGTCCGGGTGAGCGGTTAGTTTTCAATGGAAGTGCTGACAGTTTCTCGATGAGAGCTACAGCATAGATGTCGCTAGTGTCGCTGCTTAAGTGACTAAATAAGAAACAAACAAGCTGAGATATGTGGTGCATAGGAGAAATTCGTGTCTGTACCGCTGTCCAGTGGTGGTGTAACGGTATAGCACGCGGCACGGAATGCCGAGGACCTGGGTTCGATTCCCAGCACTGGTCTTATTTTTCTGGTTTTTCTGTGCATCTATATTTCACAAATCCAACAAAATCTCAAATGTCATAAAAATGGCAAACAGACCTCACGACACTAACGACATCTAGCAATTACTTTACAAAACCCTGATAATTGGTTAATCATACGGTTCAAAGTGAAAATAGTCGCAAGAGCAGGCAATATCAAAAGTTCGGTGTGTACGTTACGTATATAAGCAGGCAGCGGTCAAATCAAGATCATCAATAAAACATTAAATTAACAAAATCAAAAAACCCGACTGCTAAAACTAAAAGGAAGAAAATAAGTCTAGTGGTCTAGAACTCTGTTAAGTAGCGTATTTAAAGTTCAACAGTCGGGACCCATTAGCATACATCGTTATCGCGGGGGCAAAAACGATTTGACAGCACTGAAAGATTATGACAAATAAGCATAACAGAAGTGACACTTAAATCGAGCAACATTTTATGCCTACGTACGACACACCTACGAGTTCAAAACTTATTAACTTTATTTCTAACATCAGACCTCCATACTTGACTTGATTGATAATACATACTTAATTAAAAAGATTAACTACGGAATCGCAACGCAATCTCTTCAGTCACTTTTCCTATTTGACATTGTCATTTATTATAATATTTTTCACCTATGATGAGTTCTGTGACGTTTCGAGTTTGACAGTTTTAGAGATGTACCATTTATCGAGTGAACTATCGATTTTTCTAAGAGTTATTAGTGCCTATTTTTGGAGAAGTTGCATTATATTTAAAAAATATATTTTTTTCCAGTTTTCACCGGGCTATCGTTTTCTCGTTCTCGCACGAAATAAACCCTCAAACAAAATACAAACTCCCGACTCTGGGAGTTCAAAATAGTCTTTTTCGACCGTTTCGGCATTTTGCCAACAAATAACAACAAACTTAACGAGAAACAGTAACGAAAGTCAATAACAGAAATGAACAATAACAAAATACTAATCAAAGAAAATGCAACGGAAACTGAACTCTTATACAAGGCAGACGCACTCGTGCTGTCAGTGATAGGTACTGACATGCACTGGCCACAAGAGGCACAAGATGGTTGCAGCCGTGTTCAAAATAGCCGTGTTTACAAAATCTTGCAAGTTTTGTTTAAATTTTTTATATATCTTAGTGTTTATTGTTATTGAATAATGAACCGCGCCAATTGCCGATAATGTTGTGTCACGTCACTACTCTGTTCCTTTTCACACATTGCGTCATTTAAAACAATAAATATTGTTCTATCGTATTCGATGGAGTCTATTTAATGGACACTGATATTGCTATATATTTTTAAAAAGTACAGTTTTTCATTTTTTTGATTATTTTGCTACAAAATAGAAATATTTTCTAAAAAATATTTTTCGAACATAGGATGCGTAATCGTTGATCGGAGGAAAAATACAATAATTATTTGTAATAATAATTGTGTTCACAACATAATTACCGAGTGCTTTAAAAAATGACGCGAAGGAAAAAAACGTGCTATGAATTTGTGGATTTGTGGATAAAGGATTACCCCGAATTACAGGCTCGCGATAAAAAAATATATTGATCTAAAGTATACTTACAACAAGTTTCCCTTTTTAACAACGGCTTATACACCTTGGATTTGACCCCTTGTAACAAACAGTCAGCATGGGCTAATATACTGTCTGTTTCTAACTCATCGGCGTTGACAACTTTCATCTCACTCCTGCTTAAATTCTCGTATTCCTTTTCTAGCTGTCGCAACGAATCTTGAATCATGGTTGATCTGAAAAATAAAATTATTTTAATTTTATATCCTTACCTAATTTATAGTCTCCCAACGCATTAGGCAAGTTATGGACTACATTACAGTTTTTACCTATTGTTAAAAAAAAAACGGAAAATTAGGGTTCCGTTTTCACCATTTTGGCTAGAGAACACTAAAAACCCGCCAATATGGCTTTGGATCAACAAAAGGGCGGTTACAGGGGTTGAGGCCATGGAGGTCAACCCACCAATAAAATTGCATTAAATCTCCGCTCCTCTTACGTAGACAGGGAACCGGTTACTAGCTTAAGCATTCAAGGTGCGACCACATGCAGACGCTACACGCTCGTTTCCAGCGTCAAATCTGGTCACGTGACATATAGCAATAAAGCTGAAAATGTTGAGCTTTATGGCTGGAAAAAAACCTCTTCAACTTCGGAAAAAACACTGTTGATTCACTCCAATTTATTTTATTTGTACCATCAGCCAAATAAGGGGTCTATCAATTTTTAAACAACTTCCTATTAAATTAATATTTCGCTAAAGTCGAACTTTCAAGTTGACAGATACGTCTATTGGCATTATTTTTTTGTGACATGCAAACGATTTTCAACTTTAGGGTGATAGACCACATATTTGGCTGATGGTACCACTGCCACTAAAGGGGGTTAATAAATTAGCTTCCAAGACCAAGATCATTCCTGGAAGCAGCCATCTTGTACAATACAAGCTTCAGTAAAAAGCATATTACTGAAGCTTATTTTCACAATCGCGTTCTTTTCCCAATATTAATTGACACAGAAACAAAAGTCGACGGAGCTCCACTATCCTACTTTTGTGTAGTTTTGGCCCGTCGGGCCGATGCAAAGCTAACATAACCTAATAGTACATTGTGTCTTAAGGGCGGTAAATAAGGAATTACGAACGAGAGTCTATTAGAAGCCCGAAGTCGAAGACTGAGGGCTTTAATGAGTCGATGTTCGTAATTCTAGTACCGCCCGTGCGACATACAATGTTTTTCATCACATTTGCGAGTAAAATTTTATATTTGTAAAAGAAAAAATATAATTGTTTCAAATATTGGCGATACCTTAGGCTGCGCATTTGGCTGCGCCACCCTACCCCTCCCGCAGCATGTGCATGAGCCGCGTGTGCGTGTGGGCCAGCGGCCAGCGGCCAGCGCGCGCAGCAGCAGTAGTACGGGCATTGACTCATTTACCGACCACGGGTTTCATGACAAGCACATTAAGGTCGAGGGTTTTATTTGGGGGGTTGCAACCAAGGTAGCCTGCATGTTACGACACTGTTTACGAGCAAGTGTGATGAAAACCTATTTATGTTTCTGTGTCGATTAAACTTCGGAAAAACCCGATTGTGAAAATAAGCTTCAATAAAAAAGTATAGTTCTGTACAAGGCATTAAAGAATCCTACTCCAAAACCGGGTATTGTACTATGAATTATTTTTCCTAGTACATTACCGGGCCATGACGTTGGTTTTATGCACGGGGAACAAGGGGGAAAAACCGACCAACTCCGTTCCGCATTACCCCCTCGCTCCGCTCCGCTATCTAGCTAGCCTATGTACAGACACAGTCCGCAACTCAGCTCCGTTTTTAACCCCCGACGCAAACCGCTGCTTAAAAAACGGTGACGGCACGGAATCGCAGTGACGCACCGTATGCGCACCGTTTTTATCGCATGCTCTCCACGCCGCTGCTTAAAATACGGAATCGCAGTGACGTGTCGTAAACTTCAGGTCTTTACCGAACAAAAGTCGTGACGTTTACGGCTCGTCACTGCGATTCCGCACCGTTTGCGTATTTTAAGCAGCGGTGGGTGTGGAAAGCATGCAAAAAAAAAACGGTGCGCATACGGTGCGTCACTGCGATTCCGTGCCGTCACCGAGGAATGTGTTTTTGATGAACCAAATAGAAAAGCCGTAAACAAACGACACCAACTTGATATTATACAAAGTCCAAGCGCCCTGCAGTTGGGTTATTACTGTCCTCAGCTCTTCTTTGTCGTAGATCCATCTCTGTGTGTCTTCTAAACCGTAGCTGCAGTGGAATAGATTCAGAGGTACGTCTAGGGCCATGCTGTATTGAGGTTTCCTGAAAATAGAAAGAAAAAAACGGGCAAGTGCGAGTCGAACTCGCGCACCGAGGGTTCCGTGCACATTTATTGGTATGTAAGTAAACGTGAATCGTGTCATTAAGTTATTTCTCGCTTTTTTCGAGTGGGTTAATACATCCAGTGTATGCAGAGCCCTACTCTTAAGCAAAATGTACGCAGTGTGGGGTCAGATTATATTGGTCATTGATATTTACAGACAGACATAAAAAATCAAGATTTTCAGACTTTTCTAGTTGGTTGTGTTATAATAGCTACCTTCATACCAAATTTCAAGATTTTAAGTTCACGGGAAGTACCCTGTAGGTTTTGATTCCCTTGCGAGTTTCGAAAATTTGCGGAAATTTGCAGCATAAACGGCTGAATCTTTTGATTGCGTTGGCTTAGAAGTTTGATTTTTTCACGGCTCCAAGGGACAGTAGACCTCAGTATTTGATATAAATTTCAGCTTGATACCTCCACGCGTTCCCGAGAAAAAGGGTCTTGACAGACAGACAAACAGACAGACGGACAAAAAGTGATCCTGTAAGGGTCCCGTTTTTTCCTTTTGAGATACGGAACCCTAAAAACAGTGAAATTATGAAAAACAAGCGAAATCAATGTAAAGTCGAACCATTTGATTCGTGACACCCTAGAACATTCTCGCAGTAAGTGTCATAATAAATTCTCTTGTCAAGCTATGCAATGTCACTATGAATTTTTATACGAAAAGGTTCCACAGTGGGGTCAGGATTCAGTTGCTTCGAGTGTCTATCAGCTGCTTCATCATCCCAGCCTATATACGTCCCACTGCTGGGCACAGGCCTCCTCTCAGAACAAGAGGGCTTGGGCCATAGTCAAGAACTCTGTCAAGAAGCTCATTTAAGGTTCAACTGTCGGGACTCATTAAGTACCAAGATTTTTTGAGCTGGTTACGTTTTGATTGGGTCCCGACTGTTGAACCTTAAATGAGCTTCTTGACAGAGTTCTAGATCACTAGATTTATTTTCATCCTTTTAATTTTTAAGGCAGTCGGGTTTTTTGATTTTTTAAATTTAATGTTTTTTATTTTATACTTTTTTGATATTTCTGTGAAAATAGTACATTAAGGGGCTGTTTCACCATCCATTGATTAGCGTTAACCGACGGTTAAATGTGATGCCGTCTCCGTCTATTCGAACAAAACAAATAGAGACGGAATCACACAATCAAACAGCCCCTAAAAGTATTATTAACATGGGCTAATTATTACCTTTCATTTGATTCCCATATTGTTACAATACTAAATATTTTTTTATTCCTTCGCCATATTTTTTTTCGCAGACGCCATATTGAAATATTACCCTATGTATAAATACCCTATGTCACTTCGACAGTTATGACGTATCCAATGATACCTCATATGTTACAATCCGTCCAGCCGTTCAGGCTGCAGCGAGGACCAAAGAAATGGACATACATACCCACATACATACATACATACATACTTACTTACATACATACTTACATACATACATACATACATACGCTCGAAAAACATAACCCTCCTTCGGGCTGTCGGGTAAAAAGAGGGGTGTTATAAGTTTGACACCATTGTCTGTCTGTCTGAACCGGTGATACACCTTTGGCCTCATCTGCACTTAACATCAGGTCAATCACGATCAGTTTTATGTAAAAAAAAAGTTCCTCCACCTCCACCCTGCAAGAACGCACATAAATCCATCTATCACCACCACCACACTACACTGACGCGTGTCTAATATCTGGTAGCATGGTTTACGGTTGTGTTGCTCTGAAGATGAGCTCTGGTCGAGTTCCGAACGCGTCAGTGTAGTGTGGTGGTGGTGATAGATGGATTTGTGTGATTTGTGTGTGTTCTTTCTTACAGTGCGGAGATGAAGGAACTGCATGAACGCGTATCTTGCATGTAGCTATCATAAGGTCGCGGGTGAGCAAAGTAATTGTTTTAGTTCATTAATATAGACCTCCGCAAACTAACGCCTGATTCAATAAATTATTTAGTATAGTTCGTTTATTTGTATAGGATTATATACCTGGGATACTTTTCGATGTCCAGCAGCTCCTTGACTATATCAGGAGACTCCTTGCCTTGTCCAATGAGTATTAGTACTCCCATGATACATCGTATTTGATGCCACAGGAAAGCATTCCCTTCTATTAGAAGATAGTACATTTTGTATGCTGTAAACAAAAATATAAGTTTCATTACATTTTTAACACAAACATTTTTTGCTGACTGTACGGTCCAGGAAACTGAATCATGCAGGATGGAACCATTGTGCTACTAATATCATGTTGACATCCCATACATTTGCCAAAGAAATCAGCGAAAGCGAAATTGATTACGAAAAGGTTCACCCTGGTACATGAATGAGTTTCCTCCTCGACTGGAATCTGCCTTGTGTTTTAATTTACATATGTACGAGAACACCAAATTTAAAGCCAATCAATTCCAGAAAGTGTGTCAAAATGAACTGGCAAGATTTCTGGTAAAATTTTAATTTTTAATACAACCATTTTTTTGCTGACTTTACTTTTTGTTGACTATACTTGCATTTTTATCTAAACTACATTGATATTTGACCCATCGCGTACAGAACCCAAAAAAATACTTACGACTCTCCCCGTCGCCATCTACCGGCAACACCTCCGCACTAATGATCTCACGCACGAACTGAGTGACTCCATTGCCGACGTCCATCTTGCAAAGATGGCGGAAGTCATGCGAGCCAATCAAGTGCGAGCAGGCGGCGCGCATAGCAGCGACATCTAGCGAGCCGCGCGGGAAGTAATACTTGTACTGGCGCTTCTTGCAATCGAATCTGTGTAGAGTTAATGATTTTAAATTAATTATTGAATCAGGCGTTACTATGCGGTCCATATCAATGAACTATAACCTAACCAACAAAAAGTTGAATATCTCAAAAACGGCTAAACCGATTTTGATAAAACATGTCTAAGAACCATCGCTAGAAACCCTGATTTCAAATAAAAAAAAACCGCACTCAAATCGGTCCACCCGTTTATAGGCTACGGTGCCACAGACAGACAGACAGGCAGACAAATAGCACATAGCGGTTAAACTTATAACACCCCTCTTTTTGCGTCGGGGGTTAAAAACATTCACTTTTCTCACCCGCGACCCGCACCTCCCTACACCTCCACACTGTAAGAACACACACAAATCACACAAACACATCTATCACCACCACCACACTACACTGACGCGTTTCGAACTCAACCACAGCATATCTCCAAAGTAACACAACCATTCACCATGCTACGAGATGTTAGTCTTACAAACATCTCACTCTAGCTTGCTGACATGCTTAGATGGGCATTTTCACTTTAAATGGCTCTAAATTATACTTTTTCTGAATTTGTAATTCCGGTTTCTCCTTACTCACTCATGACCTTAATTGATTTCTATTGATTTTTGAAAAAAAAATGTCCCCAATTTTCCATAAAATTATGTGTCCATTTCGTAACAACCCATATAAACTGCATGAAAAAAAGTCACAAAATTAACAAAAAATAGGTACACTTTTTTCTTCATCCAAATCAATAATGCTCGTGATTCTGAGTAAGGAGAACCCAGAATTACTAATTCTGAAAGAATACAATTTAGAGCCATTTAAAACGAAAATGCCCAGATAATTAATTATTGGTGCTACCTTGCACTATATTCTGGTTTATCATCCGGTATGGGCATCCAAGCTACAGCTCTAATATCCTTCGGTAGAAGCCTGTTCAGGATCTTGCAGTACGGGATCTCTTTTGATAAGTCACTGTCTTCAGGATTCTGTGTGCTCCGGAGGGATATCGAAATAACCTGGAAAATTGAGGTTTCCAATGTTAAATATAAAAGTTAGATAGATACACAACTTTTTATCCCGATATTCCTACGGGAATGGGATAAAATCATGAATTCTCTGCTGGGTATCATCAACAGCCTACAGCAGTCCACTGCTGGACATAGGCCTCTTCCATGGCGCGCCACAACACTCTGTTTTCAGCCCCTCGCATCCATCCGCCGCCAGCGACCCTCTTAAGGTCGTCCGTCCATCGTACCTCCGGACACCCTATATATATTAGTTATGCATGTGTGCGGGCTGCGACCCGTATTAGCGTTACCCGCAACGGAATAAATCAGTGTGCATCTAACTGACTTTGTCATTGGTCGTTTACCCTACCATATATATATCTAACACATTCCAAAAAATTTTTTTTATTATAAATAAAGGTTATCAATCGTTTACAGTTTCATATTGGATTCACAACATCAGCATGCTGAGATGACTAAAATTATTTAGTGAAACATGAAATTGAAAACAAAACAATGTACTGTCTAGCGGACCCCAAACTAGGCTAACCTGTATGTTGGGGACCAGATGAGTTTCAAATAAATGAAATGAATAGTTAATGCAAATGTATTAGGACTGCTTCATTGCTAACTATAATTTATAACAAGGGTGTGTGATGCGAGTGTGCGCGTGCGCGTGTGCGTGTGTTGAGTGCGTGAGAATATTTATCAAATGCATGACTTCATCATAAGACAGTAGCAGCACCTTTTGATGTAATGTTGGCGCACCTTTGAGCACGGCCAGTCCTCAACACAATACAGAGTGCATATCTTGTTATATACAAAAGGGTGCAAAAATCTGGGAAATCGTTTGGCAAAGGCCGTTTTAACAAGTGGGGTTTTAGCAGACGTAAGTTTCCGTCTCCTATTTCGACGTGTGTAACAGCTTTCATAATATAAAGCTGCCGAACCCTAAGAACTGAGGCCTCATTATAAAGTGCATGCTATCTATATTTTGTCGTCAGACATCCCTCAGTGCTAAAAACGAAAGTCTTCAACCAGTGTGTCCAACCAATTTTAACCTACGGAGCCAAAAATGGACCATGACTGCCGGGCTAACCCACAGATGCAAGGTCCCTCAGCGAGCTATCTATATTCTTTGAAGGATAAAATTCAAAATCACTCTATCCGACAAAGAACCAAAGTCACCGACGTTGCTCTAAGATGATGACGATCCGACCGATTTCGGCCGTGGCGACCACCTCGACTCCTAGTTAGTTGTTTGGCGCTCATGCACTCTAAGATGGCTTACATAGCCTATCTTAGCTGTGAACGTAGGTCCGCATTGTCGGCACGTAGGCACAAAGAATTAGTTCGCTGAAGTGGCTTTGGGCTGGCCACGTCTGTCGCAGGACCGGTGAATAGTGGAGCAGACTAGTCCTCGAATGGAGACCACGGGCTGGGTTTAGAGTAAAAAATTTGGCATTGTTATTTGGAATCCAACGTCAATAAAAATTAAAAACCACTATGTGATATTTGAGAATTCCTACAGGTATTTAGTAAAATCCTGGAAAATTTAATTTAACTCCTGGATCTAAAGATCAACGCGTGCGAAACCGAGGTGAAGCACTAGTTGTGCAAACCCCCCCCCCCCCCTCTTATTGCATCCAAGGTTAAAAAGTTTAAGTGTTATGATTTGCACTAACCTGCCCAAAAGAACTAACTCCCTTATCAGTCCTCCCACACCGATGGTACTGAGATGTCTCCCGTTTCTCTATCAAGCAGGATTTCCTCAGAGCAAGAAACAGGTGGTGCTCAATGGTCTCCGAAGTATCCTCCTGGACAGCCAAGCCTTGGTAGTCCCAGCCGAAGTATAGGAAGTGGAGGAGGACTCGACGGTAGCGGCAACTGAAATCATAATTACCATCAGCCAAAAGATGTCCTCTGCTGGCTGGACATGCCTTTCACACTCATACAAAATAACATTAGCGACAGCGGGACGGCAAGATACAAACTTCGAATTTTGCACTTTGTAGTATAGGGCCAGGCTATCTCCTAAGAACAAACACAATGCCCACTCCTCTCGACTCCTGCAACCTTTACCAGGTCATCAGTCCACCTCGTGCGCATGCTGCATCTTCCGGTGTTAAAATCTAGATATCGTATATATTTCTGTGCTATAATTTTATAACACCAAGTGTTACCATCATTCTTTTGTTGCACCTTTTATAAGCTATGATATGATTCCTCCATTGATTTTATTTGGCAATAGTGAGCTGTGACGTCAGTGGGGTGACAATATTTACCGGAACGGATACACAGAGAAACACAGGGAAGCTTAAAGTTAGTTATCTTACAGACTGGCTAAAACCAAAAAGTCGTTTCTGGGAAATTTGCATACGTTTTTATAATAAAATTCCAAAAAATATTATAAATGAAACAGGTACAAAATTCAGATCTATTGTCAAGAAGACATTAATATCTAAGGCGTATTATAAAGTTAATGATTATGTCATGTACAGGGATATTTGGAAATTCCAATCCGCATAAGCAATCACTTGAAATAGCGAACCTACTGTGTTAAAAATAAAGTTGTGTTAAATACTTGTGATGTATACATAACATTTAATAATACTGTAAATCTGTTTAAAAAAATATACCTCGTTGAGTTTCTTGCCGGATTCTTCTCAACAGAGGTTTTTCCAAACAGGTGGTAGATTTTTTTTTGACATTCATAAGTGCTTGTTATAGCCTAAGGGGCTGTTTCACCATCCATTGATTAGCGTTAACCGATGGTTAAATGTGATGCCGTCTATGTCTATTCGAACAAAACAAATAGAGACGGCATCACACCTAACCGCCAATTAACACTAATCAATGGATGGTGAAACAGCCCCTTAATTGAATAAAGATATTTTGACTTTGACTTTGACTATAATACCGACATGTAAATAATAATAATAATTGGCCTTGACATCTTTTGCAGATGATCTAAGTAGCATCGCGACGACACTTGCGCTCGTGACTAAATAGGCCGATTTGGGACAGGATCCCCCGGCCGCACATGCGACAAGTGTACTCCCCCCCAGGTGGTCGGGGGTTGATGGCCTGCTCGAGACGCCTCGTGCGCATTTCCTTTAGCATGTGAAACACACGCTAAATACCGACATGTAAATACCGACGCGATATTTCTTGTACACGCCCATACAAACTGGTGTCAAGTCAAACTGAACTGAGAAGTTTCTATGGACGTATCGCGTGTCACAAAATATCATGTCGGTATTGTACGTCCGGTAAATAGTGTCACCCACGTCAGTGTATAATGTTCGTAGTTGCCAATGCAATTGCTAATTACTGAAATTTGAAACAACATGGCCATCTACCATCCCATCTACTTACTTGCTAAAGTCAAATGGTTTTTTCTTCTTACTTTCTCTTCATCGTCTCCAGACAAGTTTTTGCTAATTATATTCCTTAACTGGACATTATGAGCTTCTAATTGTAATATTCTTTCAACCAATTCCTGGAAGCAGAGACGTGTAAATGTTAAAATATGTTGTGTATAGGTTATGATTTTCAAAGTGGAATAAGTCGGGTAAGGTACATTTTTATCAAAATTTAATAGCTCTTCTTTAGTCAATTTTTTTTGCTTTTTAGGTTTCGATGGCACTTTATCCATTTGAATAGATAACTACAATAAATATTTTGTTTTTCATAAACCCCGCAATGTTTACAACTTTGACAGTTATTTTAGTTTATGACGTGACATCTGGAATCTGGAAAAGCTAAGGAAGCTGTGTCCATACAACTATTCGTACTTGACAGTTGAAGTTGAAATGTGGCAGACGCTTTACTGTAGAGCTTAGAATAGAGATAGAGGCGTTTGTTGTAGCAAAATTTCCGTTCGTATTTTTTCCCGAATGCTTTTTTCCCATTATGGTTTTTTACTGAAGCTTATTTTCACAGTAGCGTTTTTTTCCTATCAAAATCGACACAGACACAGTGTCGACGGAGCTCCGCTAACGCTGAGCACTTTTGTGTAGTTTTGGCTTTTCGGGCCGATGCAAACTTAACATAACCTAAACCTACCTGTTAATGTGTCGATTAAAATTGAAAAAAAAAAGCGATTGTGAGAATAAGCTTCAGTAAAAAAGCATATTGGGAAAAAAGCATTTCGGAAATAATGCGAATGGAAATTTTGCTTCAGGGAAATAACGATTCTGGTATATTGATCTAATAACCCTGTACACAAAATTGAAAATAATCATCTTTCTGACTTTTGTCTCGCCCTAGCTAGATAGGTACCCATCCTTTTCATGTCATGTTTTAAACAATAAATAACACAAGTTCTCTATATAATGTCCGAAATTACATCAAAACACCCTCTTTGCGTGACTACGCACACTAAAATTGTCCAAAACGGAATTGCCGGTGACGTATTCCTTTGTGACCATCAATTGGGGGACTTACTATTCAAAGGACCTTAATAATTCACGATATTCCATGTAAAAGGGTGTGGGGCGGTCAAAAGAACGTAGTTTCCTAAAAAAAAATAGGTTTTGGCGTTATTAAATAATGGTTATTAGTATAGGAAAGCTTACAAGTACCAATTGTATTACAACACCATCTAGCGGCTAATTGCTGAATTAATTGTTATGCCAAACTGCTTGGTTACTTCGCTACAGGGGTTACAAAACGTACACTTGCGTGTTTCATAACACTAAAGCTGTAACTTGAATCTCAAGAGTGATCCCTCTTGTTCCCAACCATTTGGGGAAGTTTATTAGTTCAATGGTTGCAACAGCTCCTACGTTACAAATTGTTTTTTTATTCAGTATGAAAAAAAATAACTGACTTTAAAAGGGAGTTTTAGAACCATCTAGCGTTGGATAGCAGAACTAAGAAAGACACTGGAGTCTTAAGCCATTCGAAGTAGTTTTCTGTAACATTTACAAGAGATGGCGCTACTAGTAATTTTTAAGCAACTATTACATTTTGTCTTATTAACCCCGACGCAAAAAGAGGGGGTAAGTTTGACCGCTATGTGTGTCTGTCTATGACACCGTAGCTCTTAAACGGGTGAACCGATTTGAATGCGGTTTTTTTTTAATTGAAAGAAGGTTTTCTAGCGATGGTTCTTAGACATGTTTTATCAAAATCAGTTCAGCCGTTTTAGAGATATTGAACTTTTCATCATGTCAGCCGAACACTGTCCACTGTTGGACATAGGCCTCCCCCATGTTTTAGTTATTTTATTACAACAAACGTATTATGTATTTTTGTTTCCATTCTATCTCCATAACTTTATAACCTAACCTAACCAACAAAAAGTTGGAAAACCCCCGACTTTGTCGCTTCAAAGGTCAATATCTCAAACACGGCAGCATCGATTTCGATGAAACATGTCTAAGAACCATCGCTAGAAAACCTGATTTCAAATATTAATAAAAACGAATTCTGATCGGTCCACGCACGGTGCCACAGACAGACAAACAGACACACATAGCGGTCAAACATTATATTATAACACCCGTCTTTCTGCGTCGGGTATTAAAAACACAAAACTCTAACAAGGAAGGATTATATACCGCATATCAACAAAGAACAAAATCGGTCAAGCGTGAGTTGGTCTTAGGGAAGAAATGAAAACTTTGTAATTTAACTATTAGCGAATGCAATTGAACTTAAACAAAACGCTACTTTGATTTTTTAATTTTGCGGCATACTTTTATCATTGTCTTTTTTATTTATTGTACGGAACCCTCGGTGCGCGAACCCGACTCGCACTTGGCTGGTTTTTTTACGCATCAAACTCATCACTAGGGTTGAGGTATTGTCAGGATTTTTCGTCCTTTGACAGGATTGCGGCCGGACTTCAGTAAAAAAAAATCATATGACAGATTTCGCATTTCCTCAGGGTTGAACCTTTGTGCACAATACAGATAGGTACTTATCTGTTTTGCGCTTTGTGCTCCTAATGTCATGTTGACATCCCACACATCTGCCAAAGAAGCGAAATTGGTTATGAAAAGGTTCCACCTTGGTACGTGTTTCAGTATCTTCGACTGTATCTTTATATCCGCTAATCAACTAAACCTGAAACTAAATCCAGCAAACAAGACACGGACTACCGCGGGGCCCCCAACAGGACCCACCCAATTATTTTTACATCAAAAACAGTCGCCCCGAGGCTGTTTCTTTAACGTTTAAAAGGCTAAAGAATACCTTTTTGTTCCACTTGGTGGCTAATTGCTTATTCGTTGAGTAAACGTGTGTACTGGATTATTTTTTTACTTGGATGCTCTTAAAAAACTTAGAAAACCAGCGGAGTGCGCGTCGGATTGTTTTGGTTAAGAAACTCAGATAAATTAAATTTTTGATACAAACTTTTGTATTTTCTGTTGAATGTAATTGCATTATCATCTAATCTACATTAATGTATTCCAAATTACAAGTCAGTCGGTATTTCCATGTCAAAGAAATGGGAAAGAGTGTCACCCATAATTTCTATACTCCGTTTAATTTAAGGTCTCAATTAACAGTCAAATTGTAACACACGTTTCTGGGTAGGTATGGACTAAAAATACCTATATGTACATTTATTAGCGGTATTTATTATAGAAGTTAACACAACTTTAATAGTTTCGTTGTTTCATTGAGAACCGTGTGCTACCGTTAAGTTTCAAATATTAAATTAAATTAAATCGAGTATATATTGTATAATTGTTTTGGAATCACAGAAATCGTTCCTCTAGTGAAAACTATGATCGAAAATTAAAAAAATATATCGTAATAGGGATGGGACAGTGTCAATCCTAAAATTGCGTCATCTCTCAAATTAGGAGTTACTAAAATAAAATAAATTTAATTTAAACAAACTGTACCTATGTAGTACTTATTTATTTAGTTTTAAAAAGAATCGCTTCACCTAACTACCCACCTACGTTGGAGTAATCTCAATTTCATTATAATAGTACAAACTTTTATATACGTCTGTCACAGTTGGCCATTGGACAATAAAAATTATTTGATTAATCACTTAGATATGGCTAATTATGACTATAATCCATAAGTCTTATCGCAACGACTTAAAGACTAACATGCAGTAACGATATTATCGAAGGAACAAATTGGACGAGGCTCGCGCAGGCGTATTGAAAATATGTACATCTCGGTTTCGCTTAAGAAATAACATTGACCTAAAGAGAGACAGATGAAAACAATAGTAACGCTGGAAAAACAAGTCTCTTGGTACCCTCAATATAAGAAGTCGAGATGTTTTTAAATTAGTCGCGTTATACAATCGAAAACTTCTATAATGACTTTGACAAATCATTGTAATTTTCATTTTACACCTTTTACTTAAGGTTGGTTTTGGTTTGAAGGATTTTGACGGCTGGTGTCGGTCGCCATTTTCTTTAATGGCGGCGAATAGTGCGACATCTATCTTGAATTTAGTGTCATCGTGAACGAGCGTAGTGGGAGGACGTCGCGCGCTATCCTTCACTGCATTTATTGTTTGATACATTAACATAGTAAAATGACATTAGAAAGAGTTCTGAAGAGAAAACATATGTTAAATAACAACGTAAAATCTATATAGAACGCGCGTCAGTGACAAAGCTTCATAATACACGAGTATTATGTACTAAAATAATGAATTTCACACGCCGCCGCAGTCTCCGTTCGAATTGTAGTGAACTGTGTTGTGGCATCGATTTTTAGGTGTTATTAATGAAATTACTAAGGTGCTTGTGGGTATATTGTTACATAAACGATCTTGGTACTTGGGACAACGGTACGTGAGCCCCCGATTGTAGAAAGCCGTGAGGAGTAGTGGAATCGATATAAGTTAATAAAAAATGCATATTTTTGCTATGGTTCCATAAAGGAGCTAGCGAATAGTACCGGTTTTATTGCAATATCCATTTTTTTAACTCAATACATATTTTGGAAACTAAAGTGAATTAGTGTGTGAACTAATGTGATGATAGTACTAAAGGTTTTGTTGTGCATTCAAATTTTCACTACATCAATAACAGGTTAGTAAACAAAACAATTTAAATTTCATTATATTACACGTACTTGTCCTAATTTTTAGTCGTATCTTTTAACCCTGCACATCCCTATTCCCTAAAATGAAACAAAAAAATGCAATAAGTTCTACCAACATTATGTAATTTCGAAAAAAAAATGTTTTTTTAATCGCTGCGTAATGATTGTAAACAGCCAGCCCAGCCAGTAAAATAATCGACGTGTTTCGTGCTTGTGTTTATAAAATAATGAATGACGCCATTGTCATAAAACATGAAATGTCGTGTCCAAAATAACAATAAAATAGATAAACACAATGGCAGAGGTATCAAATCGCGTGAATATTCTTTATTATCGCGACTTCACATCTTTCTATTGTGCTGTGACATTTTGACGCAGAAAAAAGCCCTAGCTTTTTATAATCTGTTAAGGCCACTGGGTTTTTTATGATGCCAATTTTGTAATCAAACATGATATTATTATTTTAAAATTAATTGTAATTAACAGTATCTGTATCTGCATGTTTCTGTGCTACTTTAAGTTGCCAAGAATAGCAAGGACCTGTGTCTAACCTGAGTAGCTGAACAGGTTTTAGATGCAGCATATTGAATTACATTCCAAACAGCTTAAAACTGTGCCCTTTATAAAGAACCTTTTATACCTTTGCCCTTTGATAAAGTAATTTGATGCTCATGTATTTAAATGAATTAATGAATGTCATTCATTTCCTTGGGTTTATTTCATATTCTTTGTGTTCTTTATAGTAAACAAAGCAAGTAATGTTTTATTATTTTCTCCTTTTTATTCAATGGTTTACTTATTTATTTTGAGAATAAACTTTTTGAAGTTAGATGATATTTCTCAATAGTTATAAAATGTGGTAAAAAAAGTCACCAACTCACCAGAGTTTTAGTTCCATGTAGGTAGATGCTTTCTATTAATGTGTATTAGAGTTATTTGTTACCTTATTATATACCAGGAGTTGCTGGACATTTTTGTTTAAATGTGCCTATTCGAGGCAGTACCTACAAAAACTTGTATACACACCTCTTTGGGACATCTAAACCACAAACAAAACAGAATGGTGTTGGGCTGAACCAACCCTTTCTTATAATTAAAAAAAATTTAGATTGCCTGCCAAATATGTATTCCACTGAAATAAACTGGTTTTTACAATACAGTATATTATTATCTATTTTCAGTTCTCATAATATTCTATAAAAATATCAATGTCTCAAATTAACTTGTTACCCACCCAACTAACTAAATTACTTATCTGATTATTAAAACATTCTTCAAAGGTGTTCAAAATTCAACTTGCCTCAAGAGTATATTTCCAGTACTTAGGTGTTAGTCAGGGTTTCTCAAACTTATGGCTCCACATACCCCTGTTAAAGTTTCTAGAAGACAGTGAACCCCCCCCCCCAAGGATAGTAATAAAATTGGCTGTTGGAGAAACTAAGTTTATTTATATTTCAATTGTCATCATAATATAATGTATATTATTTATTTCAATAAAAGGTAACAAGAATAGGTAAGAAACGAAAATACAAACTGAAACAAACAACAACAAATAACAAACAAATAAATAAGTAACAAATTTGGAGTTGAAATAAAAAATACAAAAAGACTCCAAAAACCGATCTTAATCATCTTGCCAGTCTTGCAGCCACCATCAAGTAAACCTTGTCGCGAACCCCCTACTGTCAAATAGCGTACCCCTTGAGAAACCCTGTTTTAAGTTATGTAAATAATGCTGTTTTTCTTTCGATAAATAATAAATTTTATTACTTACCTATTATATTATTTTTATTCTTGAACCACATTTAGATAACCAATGAAAATTGCTATAGGGACATTACATTCCTTTACCATTACTATGACGGACGTATCAAAAGAATGCTGCACATTGCTTGGGGACAGGGAAACCTTAAAACCGCTGGTTCATGATGGATGCAGATGCAGGCCGCTTCCAACTGCAGCAAGTGGAGGTCTATAGGGGAGGCCTATGTCCAACAGTGGACATCCATGACTATTATAGCTATATTAATTATATTATTAAGTACGTAATTAGACCAGTTTACTCATAACATTACATGTTGGTATACTGCAAATGATCTACAGTAATTAAATTTAATTGTTAATGTATTGTACTGTAGTACATAAACAAGTGACATCATGGCATTCTTAAAAAGTAGAACAGGCAAACCACTAAATAAAGTGAAATTTGACAAATATAATGAATATCAAATAGTTAAAAAAAAAAAACTTAAAATTTGTGCAACTTTTTGGTCTTCACTCATATAAATAAAACCGGCCAAGAGCGTGTCGGACACGCCCGAAATAGGGTTCCATAGCCATTACGAAAAAATATTTTTCTAAGGATTTCGTATTTTGTAAGGAATATTCCATGTTTAGGTATATTTTATACCTTAGGCTGCTATTTAAGAGTAAAAAAACTACTAATAATTCTCAAGCAATCTTAGCCGTTATAGTTTTCCTTGTAAGTTTGATATACTCACTTACTACCATCCTGAATTTTTCCAAATTTTTCCACCCACTGGTTTAGATTTTAGAGGGGGGGGGGACGCTCGATTTTAATGAAAATTTATAAATAAATAAATAAAGTTGAATATTTCGCAAAAAAAAAACAATTAATCGAAATATCGTCTTAGCAAATCCCTAATGGTTTTAAAAGACCTATCCTACGATACCCCATACTATAGGGTTGGATGAGAAAAAAAAAACCCCCCACTTTACGTCTATGGGAGGTACCTAAAAAAAATTTTTTTTGTTTTTCTTGTACCATTTTGTCGGCATAGTTTACATATATATCCGTGCAAAATTACAGCTTTCTATTAAGTCCCTGAGCAAAGCCGCGGACGGACAGACAGACAGACAGACATGACGAAACTATAAGGGTTTGCCATTTTGGCTCCGGAACCCTAAAAATGAACCCCTAGCTAGTTAAGTTATAAAAATATTGAGATGACGTTCATTCTTGCACAAAAGCGCATGTGTATTCCCAGTTTGTACCGGAACAAAATTAACGTGGAATAGGTAGAAACGGTATGCGAATAACGCAGTTGTAACTAGGGTTGCCACATGGGAAAATGAAATGTGGTAACATTACCCTAAAAGTCCTGACATTTTTTGTCAGAGATTTGGGCGTAGCTTGAACTGAACGACGAACTTGAGTGTTTAACCAAAAAAGTAATTGAGATCTGTTTAGCTGAAGTTTATCCTATTTTAAATAAGGATTAAGAGAAATGTTGTTGGTTTTGTTGATTACTTACTACTTACGTTTATCATTTCATTCAATTCAATTCAAATTTAGGAGAAAGTGGCTCCATAAATTTTTTGATGATTCTGCGTGTGTCGAGGTTGACTGAGACACGGCGAGTAGGTGCACCTCTTGTGCGATAATCTGCCAGTTTTCGGTGGGATAACTACCAGTTACTATCTGCAATGAGGATATATCATTTCATTAATTAATAACCTAATCAACAAAAAGTTGGAAAACCCCCGACACTGTCACTTCAAAGTTCTATATCTCAAAAACGGCTGAACCGATTTAGATAAAACATATCTAAGAACCATCGCTAGAAATCCTGCTTTCAAATAATAAAAAAACCGCATTCAATTTGGTTCACCCGTTTAAGAGCTACGGTGCCGCAGACGAACAGACACACATAGCGGTCAAACTTATAACACCCCTCTTTTTGCGTCGGGGGTTAAAAATATGTAAACTTTATAATAAATGTAATTAATGAGGCAATCCAAACACCTTCCGCAATCCGAATCCTGCCTGAAGTATGGCAACCCTAACCGGAACGAAATTTACGTGGAATAGGTAGAAACGGGATGCGACTAATACAGTTGTAACCGGATCTGACTAATGTGTTCCGGGTTCGTTCCCGGACTCAGGTGGGTTTATTTTTAATCAATTTGAATTCGACGAAAGCTTTCACAAATCTATCGTTGGACAGGAATAGTATCAATTTGCATACGCTTTTCTTGATTTATGTTAACTTTGACGTAAGACTTTGACAGACGTCTTTGTGTATGTGAAGTTCCCAATCCGCAGTGGGCCCGCGTGGGAACTACGGCCCAAGCCCTCTCATTCTGAGAGGAGGCCTGTGCCCAGCAGTGGGACGTATACGTATATAGGCTATGGTGATGCGATAAATATAAGTTCACAGTCGTCGCTTAATGACAAATTTAAAAATTCACAAATTTGCGCGAAATGCATTGATGTGCTATAACCTAAGTGGGTAGGTTAATATTCTATCCTTCTAAACTATCTATCTAATCCAGGGCACAAAACAGATAGGTACAGAAGTCAATATGTACTTCACTTTTCATACCTACGCTCGGCGGTAGCTCTAGGGTTGTCAACTATGGCTTATGCACAAAAAACTATCGTGGTAGTGGCACTCTTATCTAGTTGTTTGATTTATTGTTGAGAATGAAACGGGAAGAATGGAAACATAATTTAATAATAACTAAAAGAGCCGTGGTGGCCGAGTGGTTTGACCTATGGCCTCTCAAGCAGAGGATCGTGTGTTCAAACCCCGGCTCGCACCTCTGAGTTTTTCGAAATTCATGTGCGGAATTACATTTGAAATTTACCACGAGCTTTACGGTGAAGGAAAACATCGTGAGCAAACCTGCGAAGCAATTCAACGGTGTGTGTGAAGTTCCCAATGCGCATTGGGCCTGCGTGGGAACTACTGCCCAAGCCCTCTCATTACGAGAGGAGGCCTGTGCCCTGCAGTGGGACGTATATAGGCTGGGATGATGATGATTGAATAACTAAAATATTTTAATTTTAATGTTAATGTCATTGTTATATTACAAATTTGTTACAGAAAATATCTTGCGACGATTTCGACATTAGCGTAATGCACTATTATTATATTTTAAACTGTAATAAATTCGCATTCTCCAGTATTGCACAAAATAGTTCATAGACGCGTGTCTCAAGCGGATGGCACTCGCGCTCGCACTGGTCCCAACCGGTCCGAAGTATCCTGTCCGTGAGCAGTGTCTATGTGTGCGTTGCTCGAGCGCACTTTGTATGTAGATTGATTTCTGTACTTATCTGTTTTGTGTCCAGGGCTTCCCAAACTGTCCCAGGGGCGTCGCGTGTCGATGCGACCGAGTCGAGTGAGCGCCCTGCGCATTCTGACGTACATTTTGATTTCGTTCTTATTTTCTAATAAAAATTGGAAATGTCCAAATAACGTTTTTCTGATAACCTTTTACTAAGGCTAGGGTTTTCGGGGATGACAAAAATCTATCTGGCTTGGTCTTATGTCTGGGAAAACGTTTATTATCGAGTTTTAACCCGAGCAAAGCTCGGTCGCCCAGGTACCTACTAATTATAAATGCGAAAGTTTGTGAGTACCTGTGAGTGTGTGTACGTTTGTTAAGTACTCCTTCACGTTATAACCTAAACAACAAAAAGTTGGAAAACCCCTGACTTTGTCACTTCAAGTTCAATGTCTCAAAAACGGCTGAACCGATTTTGATGAAACATGTCTAGGAACCATCGCTAGAATACCTGACTTCAAACAAAAGCGCATTCAAATCGGTCCACCCGTTTAAGAGCTACGGTGCCACAGTCAGACACACATAGCGGTCAAACTTATAACACCCTTCTTTTTGCGTCGGGGGTTAAAAACAGCTGGACGGATATGGATGAAATTTGGTAGGAAGATAGCTGTACGTCTGGGACGGGAACAAAGGCTACTTATTATCCCGATATTCCCTGGAACAGCAGGGCTACTACGAAACTCGAAACTCGAAGTTCGTGTCGTGCGGTCCCTCTGACACACTATTTAATACGAGAGCGAGAGGGACGGTACGATACGAACTTCGGGTTCCGAGTTTCATAGTAGCCCTGCAGGGATAAAATCTCCAAATTTGACACAAACGATGTATCATTTTTGGTAATTTAGTAAATTTCCGGAATGTTAATTCAACTGCTGGATATCTAACAGTTCACACAGCAAATAAAGTAGGTTCTTCAGACTTAGTTACTTTACGCATAATTTCTAAGTATATGCCTTCTGATTTTCTCAACACGATGTATAATCATATACAGCGTGTGTACCAAAGGAACTGTCACGTTTGAAATTAACATGAAACTCAAAGGTAAACTATGACAAACGTTTTAACTCGCTGAGACATGCTGACATGGGTTTTGACAGGTCGAATTACAGGCATTTTCCTGTAACACTTACGCCGTTGGTTATGGTATGGTTGTATTTTGGGTACACTTTCGCATTTTTGTTAGGGTGCGTATTTAGTCGTATAATTAGGGTTCCGTAGCCAAAATGGCAAAAACGCCTTATAGTTTCGCCATGTCTGTCTGTCTGTCCGTCCGTGGCTTTGCTCAGGGAATATCAATGCTAGAAAGCTGTAATTTTGCACGAATATATATGTAAACTATGCCGACAATATGGTACAATAAAAAAATTTTTTTAGAGTACCTATACCTCCCATAGACGTAAAGTGGGGTTGATTTTTTTTTCTCATCCAACCTTGTAGTGTGGGGTATTGTTGAATAGGTCTTTTAAAACCATTAGGGGGTTGCTAAAACGATTTTTCGATTCAGTGATTTGTTTGCAAAATATTCAACTTTAAAGTGCAAATTTTCATTAAAATCGAGCGTCCCCCCCTCTAAAATCTAAACCGGTTGGTGGAAAAATTTGAAAAAATTCAGGATGGTAGTAAGTATATCAAACTTACAAGGAAAACTATAACGGTTAAGTTTTTTTGAGAATTATTAGTAGTATATGAGTAAATATCAGCCTAAGGTATAAAATATAAATATACCTAAACTTGAAGATCTCCTCAGAAAAATATTACTTATTTTTTTCGTAATGGCTACGGAACCCTATTTCGGGCGTGTCCGACACGCTCTTGGCCGGTTTTCATATACTCATCTCACCTGCAGAACTCTGTAGGTTAGGGTAGGCTTTGTTTTATAACAATTCCGAGCAATTATTGGATTGAAGGAAGAAAAAAAATTATGACCAACGTATTATGACATGACTCAACACTTACGCTAGCCGATATGAATATGTTTTCGATATCTTATAATGCATATAAGATTTTTAACATGATCGCTACAGTCTCGTTTCATGTCCACACACACATACGCAGACATACACACACACATGCACGCACACAGACACACACACACACACACACACACACACACACACACACACACACACACACACACACACACACACACACACACACACACACACACACACGCGCACACACACACAACACACACACACACACACACACACACACACACGCACACTAAAGCTATGCATGTCATTGATTTGATTTGGTTCTTAGGAAAGTGTAAACATAAAATTAAATGTATCTAATTAAATAAATAAAACATAATAATAATATTAATCAGTACAAATTGTAATTTACCTTTTACTACAGAAGGTGCCTCTTAGCACAGGTATTTTATACTTGAAAAGAGGTGCCAACCATTGTAAAACATTGTACTTTTTGCAACCTTAATAATTTTTTTTTTTTTTTGATATGAACAAGTTGAATATTTCGCAAACAGATCACTGAATCGAAAAGTAGTCTTCACAACCCCCAATGATTTTAAAAGATCTATCCAACATACCATAGGGTTGGATGAGAAAAAATAATCACCCCCTCTTTACGCCGGGCACGGCACGGTTGCTACATATATCTGTTCAAAATTACAGCCTTCTAGCGCTGATAGTCTCTGAGCAAAGCCGCGGACGGACAGAAAGACAGACATGGCGAAACTATAAGTTTTCCCTACCCTAAAAAACCGCGAGCAACCCAGATACTTTTTTATAAATTTAAGAAAACTCCATCCTTACTATACCTACCACACAGAAAATTAACTTAACTATAGAATGCGCTATTAAGCTTGTATGTACAGTCAGCTCCGTTACACCACTAATAAGGGCGAGATTGAACCAAATTGCCGCAATTACGGTCGAGTGTATAGCCAGCTCTCCCATTATGCTATTACAAGCTTTTGGCCGTGACTCCGTCCGCATGTATAGCTTTGGCAGTTGCATTAAAATCTTAGGATTTTTGATTTCCCATGACAAAGCTTACTTAGTATTTCTCTACGTTACTTTTGTAAAATTTGATTTGTTACTAAAACCTAGCCAAGTCAAGCCATGAACTTGAATTATGTCCCAAGTGAAATAAATGCATTGAATGTCTGTTTACATTTAAAATTTAATTGGCCTATTAAGTAGGTAGCAGACATTTTTGTAGTATCAAGAAACAATAAATTGTTATAAAAGACTTATCGAAATACTGGCTTTTGCCCACGGCTTCGCTCGTGTTGGATTCGGTTATCCGCTATCCCTCTAGAACTAGCCTATGTCACTCTCTGGTTCATATACTATCTCTATGCCAAAAATCACGTCGATCCGTCGCTCCGTTTCGACGTGAAAGACGGACAAACATACAAACACACACACTTTCGCATTTATAATATTAGTATGGATGTGCAACACTTTGATTTATGCTACATTTTGTTTCAGTCTGTTACATTACCTGTACGGAGTGCCCTCCCTAAAAATATATACTTTTGTTAGTTAACAAGCAAACTTAACATAGTAGCGGCCTGCACATGACACCTATACCACAGAATAAGAATAGCCTTTACGCTAAATTTCATCAATATACCTAACTCTTGTAGAGTTTGGAGTAAAATGCCTGTGACATACAGACGGACAGGAAAAAATAATAAGGGCTCCTTGACTACGGAACCCTAAAAAGGTACTATAGCTATGTCATTGTTTATTCGATCTGTCACCTACACTTTCAAACTCGACCTGTCTCGTAATATTAGCAAAATAACTAATATAGTTTTGACATTATGTAATCTTAGATTTAGTTAGGTACTTATAAACTGCTGTTGTGTGCCCTTACAGGGCGTCATGGACCGACTTATATTATTTACTAATGTGACATCTTATGGTAATGAACATGGCTTGACAATAAATAAATAAATAACCTAAAATAGATACCTGATTTGACCATTACTAGTCCTTTACTAACAAGTTCCATCCCAAAGGGCTTTATATTTTAAATACCCTTGTGAGATATCCTTTGAACTGCTAACCTTATTAGGTATGTTACTGTAAAGGTGTGCGTCCACCAGAGCGATTTACGAATGTTATGATAGGACGAACGTTCGGAATAGTTTTCAACATGAAAAGACTCATAGAACCTTATCACGTAAACATTAGGGGCCATCCATATAGTAATCATCGTTGTCGTCTTAGCCGTAGTCCAATGTTGAACATACATAGGCCTCCCCCATAGAGCTACAGTTGCTTCGGTTGGCACGTTGGCATTGGCAGCGGCTTGCATCCACCGCGAAGCAACGGTAATAGTAACAGTTGGTTTAAACGTTACACTATCGAACTGAAAGTTCAACATTTGGAGTGGTCATATTCCGATTTTGACGACCAATATTAAATATAATGACCCGGATAACTCACGTCTTAAATCGAGTTTAGCTCGACATGTTTCGGGCTAATCCGTAGCCCTTCGGAGCAACGCGACTCAGCGGCTGCTGCCGCTCTGCTCGCGCGACTACCCGACGAAACTGAAACCGGCACACAACTACCCGCGTTTTCATCATCATTATAACTGTCAAATGTAGGGTAGCACACAACACTAACAACATCGCTCTGTAAAGGTACGTTCACACACACCGACGCTGAGTCGCATTGCTCCGAAGGCGAAGGGCTACGGATTAGCCCGAAACATGTCGAGCTAAACTCGATTTAAGACGTGAGTTATCCGGGTCATTATATTTAATATGAGTGAGTCTCACGGTAGTTTCATGTTCAAAATTGACGACCAATCTTGCAAATTTATAGTAAGTTCGTTTATTTTCGTGACGACCAGATGGCCTAGTGGTTAGAGAAACTGACTACGAAGCTTGAGGTCCCGGGTTCGATTCCCGTGTCGGGGCAGATATTTGCATGAAAAATACGAATGTTTGTGCTCGGGTCTTGGGTGTTTAATATGTGTTTAATTATGTATCTATCTATATAATTATATTTATCCGTTGCTTAGTACTCATAACACAAGCTTTGCTAAGCTTACTTTGGGACTAGGTCAATTGGTGTGAATTTCCCCGTAATATATATATATTACCGCTTTTATTTTTACCGATGGCCCTCACCTCTAGCAATTCCGGCCTATTGAAACAACATTGTAAAGGCGTAAGTACATCAAAGAAAGTAGTTTAATATAATACAGTGCTTACGCAGTAACATAACAATACCGTAAGAGTAACAAAAAAAAAATTGGAATTGAAATAAAAAAATACAAAAAGATTCCAAAAAACCAATCTTAATTTGGTTGCTTAATAACGACATCTCTTGTCCGGGTGAGCGGTTAGTTCCAATGGGGTGTTGAAAGTTTCTCGATGAGGGCTACATCATAGATGTCGCTGCTTAAGTGACTAAGTAAGAAAACAAACAAGCTGAGATATGTGGTGCATACGAGAGATACAGTGGTGGTGTAGTGGCATAGCACGTGGCACGGAATGCCGAGGATCTGGGTTCGATTCCCAGCACTGGTCCTATTTTTCTGGTTTTTCTATGCATCTATATTTCAGTTTGTATTTTCGATAGCGAATTTGAGTTCAAATATTCGAACAATCAGCAGTTTGTGATTTAATTTTTAGGGTTCCGTACCTCAAAAGGAAAAACGGAACCCTTATAGGATCACCTTTTGTCCGTCTGTCTGTCTGTCTATCAAGACACTTTTTCTCGGGAACGCGTCGAGGTATCAAGCTGAAATTTATAACAAATACTGAGGTCTACTGTCCCTTGGAGCCGTGAAAAAATTAAACTTTTAATCTAAGCCAACGCAACGCAATCAAAAGATGCAGCCGTTTATGCTGCAAATTTCCGCAAATTTTCGAAACTCGCAAGGGAATCAAAACCTACAGGGTACTTCCCGTGAACTCAGAATCTTGAAATTTGGTATGAAGGTAGCTATTATAATACAACCAACTAGAAATGTTTGAAAAATCTTGATTATTTTTATGTCTGTCAATGAGCAATATAATCTGACCCCACACTGCGTACATTTTGCTTAAGAGTAGGGCTAAATCACTCGGAAAAAGCGAGAAATAACTTCAAGACACGATTCCCGTTTACTTACATACCTATAAATGTGTACGGAACCCTCGGTGCGCGAGTCCGACTCGCACTTGCCCGGTTGTTCAAGCATTATATCCCTAGCCTTACAAAGTTACCTTATCATCATGTGTCATTTGGTTCATGTTAGGAACAAATGGAAATTAGGAATGGATATGTAGATTAGATGATGACGATGTAAATACAGTCAGCTGCAGCGAATGTCTAGTAAATTCCATAAGGATGAAATATGAAACTAGCAATTATCTCCCCCCTTTCGACCACCGGTTGCCTAATAGTTCCGCGGGAAAGTTTGTCGGGTATGCATGCAATCAATACGAAACGCCCAAACGCTGCCAGATCGTTATGCGTGTTGAAGTGGAGCGAGGGGGTAATGCGGAGCGGAGTTGCGGACTGTGTCTGTCTATAGGCGCGGAGCTAGATAGCGGAGCGGAGCGAGGGGGTAATGCGGAGCGGAGTTGCGGACTGTGTCTGTCTATAGGCGCGGAGCTAGATAGCGGAGCGGAGCGAGGGGGTAATGCGGAGCGGAGTTGCGGACTGTGTCTGTCTATAGGCGCGGAGATAGATAGCGGAGCGGAGCGAGGGGGTAATGCGGAGCGGAGTTGCGGACTGTGTCTGTCTATAGGCGCGGAGCTAGATAGCGGAGCGGAGCGAGGGGGTAATGCGGAGCGGAGTTGCGGACTGTGTCTGTCTATAGGCGCGGAGCTAGATAGCGGAGCGGAGCGAGGGGGTAATGCGGAGCGGAGTTGCGGACTGTGTCTGTCTATAGGCGCGGAGATAGATAGCGGAGCGGAGCGAGGGGGTAATGCGGAGCGGAGTTGCGGACTGTGTCTGTCTATAGGCGCGGAGCTAGATAGCGGAGCGGAGCGAGGGGGTAATGCGGAGCGGAGTTGCGGACTGTGTCTGTCTATAGGCGCGGAGCTAGATAGCGGAGCGGAGCGAGGGGTAATGCGGAGCGGAGTTGCGGACTGTGTCTGTCTATAGGCGCGGAGATAGATAGCGGAGCGGAGCGAGGGGGTAATGCGGAGCGGAGTTGCGGACTGTGTCTGTCTATAGGCGCGGAGCTAGATAGCGGAGCGGAGCGAGGGGGTAATGCGGAGCGGAGTTGCGGACTGTGTCTGTCTATAGGCGCGGAGCTAGATAGCGGAGCGGAGCGAGGGGGTAATGCGGAGCGGAGTTGCGGACTGTGTCTGTCTATAGGCGCGGAGCTAGATAGCGGAGCGGAGCGAGGGGGTAATGCGGAGCGGAGTTGCGGACTGTGTCTGTCTATAGGCGCGGAGCTAGATAGCGGAGCGGAGCGAGGGGGTAATGCGGAGCGGAGTTGCGGACTGTGTCTGTCTATAGGCGCGGAGCTAGATAGCGGAGCGGAGCGAGGGGGTAATGCGGAGCGGAGTTGCGGACTGTGTCTGTCTATAGGCGCGGAGATAGATAGCGGAGCGGAGCGAGGGGGTAATGCGGAGCGGAGTTGCGGACTGTGTCTGTCTATAGGCGCGGAGCTAGATAGCGGAGCGGAGCGAGGGGGTAATGCGGAGCGGAGTTGCGGACTGTGTCTGTCTATAGGCGCGGAGATAGCGGAGCGGAGCGAGGGGGTAATGCGGAGCGGAGTTGCGGACTGTGTCTGTCTATAGGCGCGGAGCTAGATAGCGGAGCGGAGCGAGGGGGTAATGCGGAGCGGAGTTGCGGACTGTGTCTGTCTATAGACTAGCTAGATAGCGGAGCGGAGCGAGGGGTAATGCGGAGCGGAGTTGCGGACTGTGTCTGTCTATAGGCGCGGAGCTAGATAGCGGAGCGGAGCGAGGGGGTAATGCGGAGCGGAGTTGCGGACTGTGTCTGTCTATAGGCGCGGAGCGGAGTAGCGGACGGTGACTATACCAGGCGCGGAGCTAGATAGCGGAGAAGAGCAAAAAAGTAATGCGGAGCGGAATTGTGGAGGCGCGGAGTTAGCTAGCCCAGTGGAGCGAAAAAGCAATGCGGAGCGGTGCTGCAGAGGCGCGGAGCGGAGCTGATCGCGAATGTAATGCGGGGAATTGCGGAGAAACATCTCCATTCGTGGAGCTTCTTCACTTGTGCTCGTTTCTCCGTCCCGCTTTCTAGCTCCTCTCGCTCGCTCCGCTTATTTTTAACCCCCGATACAAAAAGACGGGTGTTATTTAGTTAGTTTGACCGCTATGTGTGCCTGTCTGCGGCACCGTAGTTCTTAAACGGGTTAACCGATTTGGATGCAGTTTTTTATTTGAAATCTGGTTTTCTAGCGATGGTTCTTAGACATATTTCATCAAAATCAAAATTCAAAAGAAAAGATATTGAACTTTGAAGTGACAAAGTCAGGGTTTTCCAACTTTTTGTTGATTAGGTTATTAGCTATATCGGGGGTTTTTCTAAGAATTTTGTCTTCACGCTACTAACCCTAAAAACTTGTTTCAATATTTCGATATACTACGAAGTGCAAAATACAAACTTCGTATCTTGCTGTCCCGCTGACGCTTATTAGGGTTCCGTAGCCAAAATGGCAAAAACGGAACCCTTATAGTTTCGCCATGTCTGTTTGTCTGTCTGTCTGTCCGTCCGGCTGCGGCTTTGCTCAGGGACTATCAATGCTAGAAATCTATAATTTTGCACGGATATATATGTAAACTATGCCGACAAAATGGTACAATAAAAAAAAACAAAAAAACTTTTTTAGGGTACCTCCCATAGACGTAAAGTGGGGGTGTTTTTTTTGTTCTCATCCAACCCTATTGTGTGGGGTATCGTTGGATTGGTCTTTTAAACCCATTATGGGTTTGCTAAGACGATTTTTCGATTCAGTGATTTGTTTGCGAAATATTCAACTTTAAAGTGCAAATTTTCATTAAAATCGAGCGTCCCCCCACCCTTTGAAAAAATTTGAAAAAATTCAGGATGGTAGTAAGTATATCAAACTTTCAAGTAAAACTATAACGGCTAAGTTTGCTTGAGAATTATTAGTAGTTTATGAGTAAATAGCAGCCTAAGGTATAAAATATATCTAAACTTGGAAGATTCCGTATAAAATACGAAATCCTTAGAAAAATGGCTACGGAACCCTATTTTGGGCGTGTCCGACACGCTCTTGGCCGGTTTTATTATTTAATACGAGAGTGAGAGGGACGGTACGATACGAACTTCGATTTTCGAATTTCGTAGCAGCCCCCTTGGCCAAATCCTTTATGGCGACGATGGCCGTCTGAAACCATAAATCCAGCCGTTAACAATATAAGCCATAAACGTTTTATACGCCATTTCATCCACGCACATGCGTCCTATCTATTACGACGGATAAACCTATGGTGATATAGGTAGTGCCACGAGAGTTGAAGTGAATGACACACAACTACACGAAGAATTGATTGCACAAAAGAAGAATGAATAAAATGAATGAGTGAATGTCAAAGTCACACGTTACATGACATGTGCTTGTGTGCGTGACTTCAATAATTGAATTCAAGAATTTATTATTCTGGTGGCTCTACCTACGTGTATACACGCTGTATATTAATTTACGCTGTATGTTACAAATTTGTTATTTTTTTTAATAAGTACACTTTTTTGTGTTGACTGTACTTGCATTGTCATCCATCGGACTTACATATGTATACCAAACAAGTCAATCCGAGTACAGTCACCATCATTAATATCTGCCACAGCGGAGCGTGCAAAAATATCTGACACGTCCTTCCGGCCCTAGAAATAGAGCCGTATCAGATATTTATGCACGCTTGTGACAGATATTGGTGCTGGTGACTGTACCATTTGATTTGACCACACTTGATTTGATTTGACAACTAAACAGGGCAAGTAAAAGAAAAGCTTGTTAAAACAATTCTTATGTGGGTACAACAGCTGATCATTGTAATATATTATGTTGATATGTAAAATAACAATCATTGAAGTCTGTGTCAAATGCGTTTAATGTATGTATTGTTTAAGAGTAACCCTAGTTTTAACCCTGGTTTTATTGAAAGCAGACCCTAAAACGTGCCGTCGCACTTGAACACCGTTTAAAAGTAAAACCCGACCACAAACCCTTACGGTAACCGAAAACCGCGTGACCTCGTGACCTTTTCTTTTTAAAGCGGTGTAAGCAGAAAAAAATCGCGCCGCTAAAGTCAAGTGGGTAGGGCGGGGAGACGTCCGTTGGCTTGTCGATACTTGCTGTCCTGCTGGTATTATCAGTATTAAGAATATCCGTCATTGGTTGTTGACTTCGCAGACAAAGAATTGAGATCAAAGGTTGTGTGTAGAAAATCCTGAAATAAATTTACAAGAACATGCAACATTGCAGGTAAAATGAGTTAAGCTATAGAAAAAATTCTTATTTTTTGATTCAACTATAATGTTAGCTACTTAATCCTCAATATAAATTGCTCAATTTAAACAGATATTTTTTACACAATGCATTTATTTCACTTGAGATGTAATTCAATTTTAAGATTTGACTTGGCTACTTTTTACCAACAAAACAAATTTTAGAAAAGTAACAGACAAATAAAATATGGTCTTTACATAAAATTTAGCAAACTCGAATCGGTTCGTCTATTTTAGAGATATTGAAATTGTAATAATAATGTCGGGGATTTTTAACTTTTCTAAGTTGGTTAGATTATTAACAGTTTTACAAGCTTTTGTTTTACTTGCCCTATTTATTGTCGCTGTGTTTTTTTTGCGTAAAATCTTGCAAGTTAATTTTGACTCGCTTTCAGTGTTCAGATTGATTTGAAATTTGGTACACATTATGTAAGTTGAATGTCAATACATGTACAGTTGACAAAAAGTGCAGTCAGCTAAATAACTTGTGTACAAAATGTTTTTTTAACAGAAATCTATCGATATCCTTTTTATCGACACCTCACCAACCCTAGCCGTTCACCTGTATAATTCCGAGGGCCCCCGAGTGCACTCGAGCCCTTTGCTTCGTGTCTTTCTGCCGCGACACACTGCGGAAGGGTAAACGCCACTCGATGTGAACTGGATCCTCGGGGTCAAGGAACTATACTATAGTTTAACGTAGAACGGACTGCGGTTATAACACGGTTTAATTTAGCTTGAACTTTCACTCGACTCGGCCGGCTCGGCTCGGCCGAAGGAGGGTTATGTTTTTACCCGACTAACCGAAGGATGGTTATGTGAGGGGAGAGTGTTTTTTTAACCCCCCCGACGCAAAAATAGGGGTGTTATAAGTTTAACCGCTATGTGTGTCTGTATGTTTGTCTGTCTGTGGCACCGTAGCTCTTAAACTGGTGTACCGATTTGAATGCGTTTTTTTTTATTTGAATTCAGGTTTACTAGCGATGGTTCTTTCTTTGCGATGGTCTTTGACTTTGTCACTTCAAAGTTCAATATCTCTAATCTTTCTTTCTTTCTTTTTTGAGATATTGAACTTTGAAGTGACAAAGTCAAAGACCATCGCAAGGAAAGAACCATCGCCAGAAAACCTGAATTCAAATAAATATATATCGTCACTACTTTGAAAAAATCTCGTATCTAAAATCAATATGTCAACAAAATTGAACCTTGATGTAACCTTTATTTATTATGATTGATTTGACTGATTTTTAGTTTTATATAATTTAAAAATTATTAAAACATATATATGTAGAAACTTCTTTGTTTTAGCGGGTTTAAACTTGATTGCTATTTGCCTTGGTCTTAGACGAAGATTTTATTTTATGCACTAGACTAGAGCATAACAAGTCATTTTATGTCGCCTAGATCTAGCATAAATACGAACTATACGAGCATGAGAAGTGAAAAATATATTTTAACTCACTATTAAATAATTTGCTATGGCCGACGCGTTTCGCACTTAAACACGAGGCATCGTCAGAATCTTAACAATAGTCTTAAAAACTAACCCAAAACTGCATTTTTAACAACAGAAGTAACACCAGGCGCAGTTATTGCCCCGGCTGCGGGTTATTACGGTTTTTATAGATATAGCTGCTTTTACGATAGCAGATTCGAGGCGGAACTCATATCGGCCTTATGCGTGTGTGTGCTAGTCATCTGAATCGCATAAACTGTCCGTATCGCAACACAAGTAAAGAAGTTTTTGTAGAAAAAATATTTTTTAATATTTTTAGGAGTTCCGTACCCCAAAAGGAAAAAACGGAACCTTTCTAAGAACACTTTGTTGTCCACTTAGAATTCGTTAATCACTGTTCCGCGGGAACTATGCAATTTTCCGGGATAAAAACTATTTTCTTCTCTTCCCCGTGACTCAAAGTATCCCTATACCGAATTTCATCTAAATCGGTTCAACTTTAGACGGGAAGAGGTAACAAAGAAGCAGACTTACAAACTTTTGCATCTATACAATAAACATATGTACAATAAAGCTGAAGAGGGTCAAAAGTGTACATGGAAGATATTCGAAATAGGTATTTGGTAAAAATTTCATTTAAATTACAAGATTTTTTGCTGACTCTACTTTCTATTGACTGTACTTGCATTGTCATCCAAACTATATTTCTGTACCAATCTCAAGTCGATGCTATTAACCGTTGAGGAGTTCCCTCCTGTGGAGATGATCCTGGCCGGACCACCAGGATGTCACTACCAGATTATTGTATTGGCACCAGAGTTACATACTCGTAAGTAGGTATGCCAAATTGCAAGTCAATCTTGCCACTGGGAGTGGTTCAAATTTAACTTACATACATACATTGGAAGTAAAATAAAAGCTTGTTAAAAAACAAGATGATTTTGAACATGAAACTACCGTGAGACTCACTCATATTAGATGATATTCGCGCGAGCAGAGCGGTGGCGCGTAGTGTGCGTGTTGCGGCAGCCGCCGAGTCGCGTGCTCCTGAGAAGAAGGGCTACGAAATAGCCCGAAACATGTCGAGCTAAACTCGCTTTAAGACGTAAGTTATCCGTTACAATATCATTTAATAACAGGATGATTTTTAACGCAAAATAAATTTAACTTCAAACATCAACACAGCGATAAAGTATATCCCGACTCGACATGGTCTAAACTTCCATTGTTAACCAATCATCCATTTTTATAGATGATATAATACCTACACTATAACAGGATCGAGGTATACTCATGTAAGATTTCGGTTCCAATCGCTAACCAGAAAGGCTTGAAATTTTGCACTTGTGTTTTTCATTCATTGGTGTGTGTGAATTTGAAGTTCCCAATTCGCAGTGGGCCCGCATGAGAACTGCGGCCCAAGCCATCTGAACCTATGAGGAGGCCGGTGTCTGGGCAGGTTGTAATAATATATAGACAGGGAATGATGATGGTCATCTCGTACTCGTATAATTGTAATCTTGCAAGTTAAATTTGACGCACTTCCGGTGGTCGGTTTAGCTTGAAATTTGGCATACTTATGTAAATCTGGTGACAATATAATAATCTGGTGGCGACATCCTGATAGTCTGGCCAGGACCGTCCCTGCAGGACGAAACTCCTCAACGGTAAATGGCTTGGACTTGTAATTTGGTACGGAAGTGTAGTTTCGATGACAACGGAAATACAGCCAACAAAAAGTAAAATCAGCAAAAAAAGGTATTTCTAAAAGTAAAATCAGCAAAGTAAGGCATTTCTAACAAAACATTTAGCCTGTACGTCTGTCTGTGTGTATAACATACCGTGGGCCATTCTTGATTTGTATCGACACGTCATGATATCTTTGGGAATTTAAGCCTTAATCCTTGGTAAAAAGGTTTAGTTAAAGTTTGTCTTAAAGCTGAATTAAGATACTTATTTTAATTGGTGAGTTTGATAGTGAAGCTTGGGATGTTTATTGATATAAATTATGATTTAGGGTTTTTTGTCGCATTGAATTGAATCTGATTTGAATTCGGGTTGATAGTCAAGAGGTTTCAATCGAAACGCATCTTTTTATTTAGGGTTCCGTACCCAAAGGGTGCCAACGGAGCCCTATTACTGAGACTCCGCTG
Organism: Choristoneura fumiferana; assembly: GCF_025370935.1. NCBI lineage: Eukaryota > Metazoa > Arthropoda > Insecta > Lepidoptera > Tortricidae > Choristoneura > Choristoneura fumiferana. The sequence continues at coordinate 4,481,517 of NC_133499.1, forward strand.
TCTGTCTGTCTGTCTGTCACAAGGCTCTATCTCTTGAGCCGTAATAAATAGGCACTAGAAATTTTCACAGATTATGTATTACAGTGGCCGCTACAACAGAAAATACTAAAATAAAATAAAGTTTGAAAATGCCAACTTCAATAAAGCACTCTTTTTTTTATTTTAACACTACAAGGTAACACTATTTATTTACAAGGTCAAAATTTAAAATCAGGTTAAGATTTATTTACTTATTCATAAAAAGTACGCGCAGTCGGCCGAATTCCCGCGTTCAGCCACTTTTTTTTCTGCCGCGGGCGCCGCGGCCCATGGCAAGAGTCTAAAGCGCTATTCAGCCTCCGACAGGGCGACAGCCTAAGAGGATGAGAATTTAAAATTGTTCTTTATTCAAAATACTTGCACCCAGTGCTTACTACATTAAAATATTTCAACTTAAATTTGAAGTGGATATCTTCAACCGATCGAGCTGAAATTTTGCATGCATGTATAAATCCGAAGACAATGCAATATTATTATGACGTAGAGCTGATCTGATGATGAAGTCAGATGTTGGCCGTGGGAACTCTGTAATGAAACGACACGACCGCATCGATTTTGGTCTCATTTGATTCGTCGCTTGACGACTACCTACTTTGGTAACCAGGGGCAAAAAGTACCGCCAGCAAAAAAGCTTGTATTAGATATTTTTACAAAAAAAATATTACAACTATTTGTTTTTAAAACATTGTACGAAGGTGCGGAACCCTTCATGCGCGAGTTGCTCGCACTCGCACTTGACCGACTTTATTATTGGAGTTTTTAACCCCAACACAAAAAGAGGTGTTGTAAATTTGACGCCAATGTCTGTCTGTCTGTGTTTGCATCGTAGCGCTCAAACAGATAGATCAATTTGGATCCGAGTTTTTTACGTGATAGTGAATTTCCTTACGGTAGTACATAGAGCTATGTTTAATTTTAATCGGTTCAGCTGTTTTTAGATATTGAGCTTTGAAATGGGAAATGTCCGGGGTCTATCAACTTTTCTAAATTGGTTAGGTTCTTATTGTAACCATATCATCATCATCAACACCGCCTTTATACGTCCCACTGCTGGGCACAGGCCTCCTCTCAGAACAAGAGGGCTTGGGCTATAGTTCCCACGCGGGCCCAGTGCGGATTGGCAACTTCACACGCACCATTGAATTGCTTCGCAGGTTTGTGCAGGTTTCCTCACGATGTTTTCCTTCACCGCAAAGCGCGTGGTAAATTTCTAATGTAATTCCGCACATGAATTTGGAAAAACACAGAGGTGCGAGCTGGGGTTTGAACCCACGACCCTCTGTTTGAGAGGCGGTAACCATATAGTTGGTAGAAAAAAGTGTTTGTATCGCTAGATGGCGTTAGTATCAAGAGCTCCGTTTGCAGTTACAGTCTTGCTTGCGATTGGCTCATTTAATTATTAAACCAATCACAAAGTGACACAAATGTCAAATGTCAACGGACCTCACAATACGCGCCAACTAGCATGTCGCAGAAACCTTTATTGAGTACAAATGTCACTGTCAATCTGTCAGTTAAGGAGAATGTAGCTTCCTGAATTAATTTGTCTTATTTATGGTTGAACATGGCGTCTTAAATGAAATCTTCTTAGTGATGTCTTCACTAGGAAACATAAAATAACTCAAATTGGTTTCAGACGAGAGAAACACGTGTGTTTTCGTTTTCCGTATACACGAGTCGCGATCAAACGAATGAATTTTCATCGGTTCACAATTATAACGTTTCGACCATAACGGAATCAGTTCAAAAGGAAACTGGCAACATAAATATGAAATAGATATCCGATAGATCAGAGAGAAATTACCACATTAAAATTACTTTTATAATGGCAACACTGGCAGCACAGAACGCTAAGGTGCGTTTAGAATTTAACATTGAAAAAAAAGCTCAAGTCGCATTCGTATTTCAATCTCATTCGACCTTTTGGATTGGATTGGTAGCGCTGCGTTCCGTTCTTCTCAGAACGCAGTCATAAATTTAAATTACGAACATAGGCGTGGACACATCAAAGCCGTCTGGGTGGAGAAAAAAAAACAAACAAACATGGCGGACGAGGAGTGCGAAGCGAGTCGATTATTTACTTTCCTGATCTTACTGTTACAATGTTTATTGTTGGCTTTATATTCTATCTATTGGGTTGGGTAGAGAAGAGACTGTAAAATAATAAAAGGATTTTCCCACTTTTGTTTGCCATTATTGGTCAATGCAACTTCGTGTTGTAATTTTCGTGCATCTCTTTTACTTTTACTTTCACGAATGTTTTGTGTTATAAGAACTTTGAGAATGCGATCTCAGACTGGACTATTTAGTTTCTATTTTTTATTTAACTTTCGAAAATTGCTTTGACCTATTAAGAGCTACTGAAGCTATATCAAACTGTACCTACCGGTGCCTTGATTCTTAAAAAAAATGAATTATTTATTTCTGCGCAAAACTTTCGCACAGCCAAATCTAAATGACAATGAACAAAACCCTTTTTAAAAATTAAAAACCAGAGACAATCGTTTCGTAACTCCACAGACGGAGCCAACTCGAAAGGGCGGGAAAAAAAAACAAAATGGCCGGCCATAAATCATTTGTTTGACGGACGTCGGCGATGTCGCACCACTTCAATGATTGTCTTTTGTTTCCCCTTTGATTTTACCGACGTCTCGAGGTTTGAATTGTTTTTTTTAACGTTTTTGAAGTGGTCTGGTTAGTTTAACCACGACTGTCAACTACGGTACTTGCGTTGCAAAGTAGGTCCAGATGTAGATGGTTCCGTACCTCAAAAGGAAAAAAACGGAACCCTTACAGGATCACTTTTTTTGTGCGTCCATCCGTCGGTCTGTCAGTCAAGACCCTTTATCTCGGGAACGCGTAAAGGTATCGAGTTGAAATTCAAACCATTTACTCAGGTCTACAGTCGTTGAAACTGTAAAAAAATCAATCTTCAAGTCCACGCAATCAAAGGAACAGTAATTAAAAAAGGTGTTTGCATACAACCTTAACCGAAAAAAATATAGGGTACTTCCGGCTGACCTAGAAACTAAACATTTTGTGTAAGGCAGCTCTTATAGCACAATGAATATTCCTATGTGGTAGAGCCTTACTGTAACCACTTGCTGGCTGTAGTACGAATGGGCCGGCTCGACCGGGTTAGTACCACACTCCCACAGAATACCGGCGTGAAATAGTACTTTTGCTACTGTGTTTCGTACGGTGAGTGGGGGATCCGGAGGCCCAACTCCACTCCCCCATTAGCCCCCCTTTTAGGCCGGCAACGCACCCGAAGTCCTAATAATGCTGTAGGTGTCCATGGGCGGCAGTGAATGATGAAAATTTGAAAAAAATCAGGATGGTAGTAAGTATATCAAACTTACAAGAAAAACTATAACGGTTAAGTTTTCTTGAGAATTATTAGTAATTTAAGAGTAAATAGCAGCCTAAGGTATAAAATATACCTACCTAAACTCGGAATATTCTGTACAAAATACGATTCTTAGTAAAATATTACTTAATTTTTTCGTAATGGCTACAGAACCCTATTTCGGGCGTGTCCGACACGCTCTTGGCCGCTTTTTATGTCAAAGCGAGTTTCCTTTAGCTATCCTTGTTAAAAATCGGTTCAGCCGTTGTTGAGATATAGAACTTTGAAATGACAATGTCGGGGGTTGTCCAACTTTTCTAGGTTGCTTAGCTTACTTCTGTTTGTCTGTCTGTTTTAGTAACCATCTAAAATAACCCCACACTGCGTATAATAATAATAATAAATTCATTTATTTCGGGCAACTTGGCCCATACAATAAATACCTTACAGACTAACATACATAATAAATTAATAATCAATGAATAATTATTCAAAACTAATTTGGGGACAAAACGGCGTGACCCCGTTGAGTCACTGTCCCCAACGTCACATTCATCTGCGACAATATTCATCGGTATCTATAAAGTAGGGAACCCTCGGTGCGCGAGTCCGACTCGCGCATGACTCGTTATTCACGAGAACGCGCGGATTAGACCGCAGGCTAGCACTAATGACTGAGTCGGACATCTTGTTTTGTTATTTGATGCCTGAAATGTTTTGGCTTTTAGCTCCCCCAGCGAAGTTTCCTGCTATTCCAAATTTATCACATAAGAAGCAGATTCTACTGTAGATGGATTTTATTATTAATATTATTAACCTGTCCTCTCCCAGAGGCACAAATTTGTGCCCAAATTCCTTTGATCCTGTTATCCTGGGAGATGACAGATTAAAATCCATCTACAGTAGAATCCGCTTACAATGGCCAAACGCTTATATGACTTAATTGCACTGTAAAATAAAGTTCTCTATAACAAAATTTGGATATAATGACGTAGCTTAGTCCGCTTTTCGTGACATATCGGTTATTGTGACCTGATTTTAAATCATTAATTACATTGAATTATAGTGACCAACATGATTTGTAACACCTTCGTCACACCTTTCTTTTTTTGCGGCCCCAACCACTCTTTAAAATTTAGAATCACTCATCTTGACTTTGGTTATCTAGATAATAATAGAGAATATTAGGCAAAGCTCTGCCCAGGGGGCGACACTAGCACAAACCTCCATGACAACGTCAGTTCTCTTTATATTTTGTCGCCATGACAGATCATGACCAAAGAGTATTAGCACCTATAGAAATCATGATATATTTATCATTCCAGCCTATATAGGTACGTCCCACTGCTGAGCACAGGCCTCCTCTCAGAGTGAGAAGGCTTGGGCCGTAGTTCCCACGCGGGCCCACTGCGGATTGGGAACTTCACACTCACCATTGAATTGCTTCGCAGGTTTGTTCTGGTATCCTCATGATGTTTTCCTTCACCGTGAAAAAACCGCTCGTGGTAAATTTCGGAATACTCAGAGGTGCGAGCCGGGGTTTGAACCCACGATCCTCTGTTTGAGAGGCCATAGGTCAAGCCACTCGGTCACCACGGCTTCAAATGAAAATCCGCGCGTATTAATGATTTATTTCGTTGTAATTGTAATAAATACGTAATTTTTTTCAACCGACTTCAAAAAAGGAGGAGGTTCTCAATTCGGGTGTATGTTTTTATTTTGTATGTTTGTTACGCGATAACTCCGCCAATTGTGGGCCGAATTTCAAAATTCTTTTTTAGTTCTAAAGGAAATACTTCCGAGGTGGTCCCATTGACACCAAGTCAGGATCTGATGATGGAATCTTAGAGAAATCGAGGGCAACCCTCGAATTTTTAAAGCACACCTATAGCGATTTTGGCATTTTTAATACCAAGTCAAGTATTTACTTTTAGAAAGTATCATTTGGTGAACTGGACCTGATGATGAAGACCGTAGGTACCGGTACTCTGTTATAAAATAATATAACTATGCCGTGTGTGAGCTTAATGGAATCGTTGTGAGATGCACTTTGGCTACAAATCACTAAAAACAATGAAATTTTTTTAACAATAAATGGAACCGACTTCAAAAACCTTGAAAATAATTTTCTACTAGTTTGAAGTCGGTGCCTCAGCACGAGCCAGCAGGAGCGATTAAAGCCAAATACATACATATGAAGGTGAGGTAGACGACTATATTAGTTCCGCTCCTGCTGGCTCGTGCTGAGGCACCGACTTCAAACTAGTAGAAAAATATTTTCAAGGTTTTGAAGTCGACTCCATTTTTTGTTAAAAAAATTCAAAGATCGATACTAAGTTACTTATGGATAGAAGGGGGGGGGTACAGGCGTGGATTGCTTAGGGCATCAAATCCGGTCTTAATCCAGCACTCTACGTCACAGTCTTGTGCACAAAAGAAAATAAATTAAAGTTAGTAATGTACGCGTGAGTCTCTCTCCCTCTCGCCTCGGGGTGGACGGTGGAACAAAAATACCGGCGAATGGAGTTTGGTAATTAGTGCTGGCTGGCCCTTGCTCTGTCATAGGCCAGGAGATGGGTGCTCTATTCAAATAAACATTTTGTGACATTTGTAAAGCAAACAGTTGAAAAGCCATTGTCATCTCAAAATTGTATCTCAAAAACAGCTGAACCGTTTTTAATTAAACATAGCTAAGCGGCGCAAAAAAAATGTATTGTAAACTCTTTATTGTACATAAAAACACATGAATTTAACAAATAAAATCATAATAAGAAGTACAAAGGCGAACTTATCCCTTAAAGGGATCTCTTCCAGTTAATCTTCTAACGATTGACAGGATATCAGAAAAAAGAGTAGACACTACGAGTAGAATGAAAAGATAAAAGAGCCGAAAAAAGGTGTGTTATAAGTTTAACGCCAATACGAGTACCTGTCTGTCTGCGACATCGTAGCTCGTAAACGGATGGACAGATTTCGATACAGGTTTTTTAAACTTACAGCAAGTTGCCTAGCGGTGGTTCTTGACTATGTTTGATCAAATTCGGTTCAGCTGTTGTTGAGATATTGAATTTTGAAATGTCGGGGGTTTTTCAACATTTCTATGTTGGTTAGTTTATATATAAAGGGGTTAAATAACCCAGCTGATAAAATGTCAGAAAAATAATTCGTTTTGTTGAAAACAAAACAATTTTTTAGAAGGTTATGACCTATCTTTGAGATATTAAATCTTTCATAACATGACCTTCATGACCTGTTTAACAGTTTTATTTTTGATAATTAAATAAAATAGATATCAATAATCAATTGACGTAAATAGGCGCATGCGTAAATGGCGTGATCTGACTTTGGCGGTTCATTATCTTGTGGGTTTTGTGAGACGACGGGCAATTGGCATACCATCGTAAGCGCGTAAGTTTGGTGCACTTAATATTGTCATTTGTGTTATTAATTTATGTAGTTAATACAGTTATTGTTAGTTAGCAAGGCGCTCTAGTATTTCTAAAACCCATAAAAGTTTATGGAATAAAATACCCCAAAATTGCTAAAAGTGGCTCCGAAGCGGTAACGTTTCGTGTGCTCTGCCTACCCCATTTGGGAATACAGGCGTGATAACATAGATGCCTCTGATCGATTTTAATAAAAATTATGAACATTGACTGTAATTTATTTACAAAAAATAATTATATCCCGTGAAGCCGTGGTGGCCTAGTGGTTTGACCTATCGCCTCTCAAGCAGAGGGTCGTGGGTTCGAACCCCGGCTCGCACCTCTGAGTTTTTCGAAATTCATGTGCGGAATTACATTTGAAATTTACCACGAGCTTTGCGGTGAAGGAAAACATCGTGAGGAAACCTGCACAAACCTGCGAAGCGATTCAATGGTGCGTGCGAAGTTCCCAATCCGCACTGGGCCCGCGTGGGAACTATGGCCCAAGCCCTCTTGTTCTGAGAGGAGGCCTGTGCCCAGCAGTGGGACGTAATATGCTGGGATGACTGACTGAAATTATATCCCATCAAAAACAAAAAATTAATATGATAGCCAAGTTCAATATTAAGAAATGCGTCGTTGTTGACTTCGCCGAAAAAAGAATTGAGATCTATATAGGTGCCAAGTTATTTCGCTTGGGATATATAATGCAAGTTCCAGACTTGATTTGGCTAGTTTTACCAACAAACCAAATTTTAGGAAAGTAACGTAGACAAATATAATAAAGTCTATACATAAAAATTAACCTAGTCAAATCATCGATCTTGAAAACCACGATATGATTTTAGGGAATTTCCACGAGAATTTAGTGAAATATCGGAATTTCTATTTAACTGCTGAATTTAATGGTTTACGCGCGCAAAGCCGCGGGTTAACACTAGTGATAAATGTAAAAAATAAGATGGGTAGATAATTTATTTAAGCAAACGCATTATTCTGAAGTAAAAACTGCCATGGAAGTAAAAACTATCTTAAAAATAACTTAACTATACAATTCATATGAGATTACTCGTAGGGTTGAATCATGACACGTGCTCATCAGTTCCCATTAAAGCGTGTTTTTTAGTTTTTTAAACTATAATTATTTTTCTGAATACCAGCTCCTAGCCTACCCGTCACTGCCAGAGGCTTAGTAATACAAAGTAATTCGATACAAGTATAAATACTCGTTCATCCAAGCCCTAATGTGACCCTAAGTGACGTGTAAAGGTATATTCATTGAATTATATTGAACCCTATGTTGCTATGGAGCAGGGAGGGTGAAGGGAAATGGACCTGCAAGAGCAACTAACTATTAGGGTGCTGAACTATATAAAAATACTTTTCACGTCTCATGCTCGTAAAGGTCAAGTTTTATTGGTTCTCGAATGGAGACCGCGGATCGACAAGCGCAGCGTAGGACGTCCACCAACGAGATGGACGGATGACCAGGTTAAAGTCGCGGGTTCACGGTGGATGTAGGCCGCTGCCGACCGAGGCAACTGGAGGTCTATGAGGAGGCCTATGTCCAACAGAAGACGTCCTATGGCTGATATGATGATGATGATGACAAATTGTAAATAAGTATGTTTTCTATTGTTACAGATTAATCCACCGCGAATGATTTCGCGGACTACGCTCGCCAATGTTATGTGATAGTGCCTAGTGAAGTGTAGTAGCGTCGGCCATCTTGTGAGCATGGCCGCCATTTTGCGCGCGCTCCGCGTGAGACTCGGCGCTGTCGTCGTAAACGCCGCCCTGCTACTCACGTTCGCTGTTTATTCTTCTTATGGTAAGTTGGCGTCAATTTCATTGTCAAATAATCAGATAGATACATAATTATATACAGTGACGCATTAATATCTGCCGCAGCGGAGCGTGCAAAAATATCTGACACGTCCTACTGTACTGGCCCTAGAAATAGAGTCGTGTTAGATATTTATGCACGCTGGGTTGTGTCAGATATTGGTGCTTCTCACAGGCCCGCTGTGTGCAAACACTCGACGAAGGGTATAGGGAGTAGCGAGGGCAGAAGGCAAAGAAAAAAAACCGGCCGAGAGCGTGTCGGAGAAGCCCGAAATATGGTTCCGTAGCCCTTACGAAAAAATTAAGTATTTTTTTTCTAAGGATTTCGTATTTTATACGGAATCTTCCGAGTTCAGGATTATTTAATACCTTAGGCTGCCATTTACTCTTAAACTACTAATAATTCTCAAGCAAACTCGATTTTAATGAAAAATTGCACTTTAAAGTTGAATATTTCGCAAACAAATCACTGATTCGAAAAATCGTAGCAAACCCCTAATGGTTTTAAAAGTCCAATCCAACGATACCCCATCCTACATGACGAAACTATAAGGGTTCCGTTTTTGCCATTTTGGCTACGAAACCCTAAAAATACAGAGATGTAAGAGGTCATTTGGTTAAGTATACTCTATACTATACTCTTAACATCTTAAAGGGTGTGATCTCTGATCTATCGATCATGATAAAATTTAGTTAGTCAATAGACTGTAGGTTTCGCCGAAGAACACAGCTCAATGAATATGCATGTTAAAATGGCTATAGGCGGGCCACATCGTTGGACGAGAAAGGTCCTCGAGGGGCGACCACGAACCGGAAGACGCAGCGTTGACAGGCCTTCCACCAGGTGGACTGGCGACATCGTTAGGGCAACTGGTGCATGCAAGTGGCGAGTTGTCGTTCATCGTGGCGTTCGAAGGGGGAGGCCTGCGTTCCGAAGGGGGAGGCCTGCGTTCAGCTGTGGACGTCTTAGCTGATGATAATGGTGGACTGTAGACCTGGAGCGTCCAAGTATTACGTAACGCAATTTTGGGGAGGGGGGTCTTGTAAAACGTTACGTGTTACAGGTGCGGAAGGAGGGGTTCAAACAACGCGTTACGTCATAGTTTTTTGTAACAAGTACATACTATAATGTCTTCAAAATTGGGAAATTCGCATAATCAGTTGTTCTTGGCATATACATGCTCTCATGCTGAGTTGCCAGCGTGACTGTGCCAAAAAGACCAACTTAATTCGGAAAACGGCTAAAGAAAAGCTAATAGAAATGGCCTTTAAGGTGTTACGTAACGTTTAGGAAGGGGGAGGGGGTATAGAAAAATGTTACGGCGCGTTATATGGGGGAGAGGGGGGTTAAAAATCTCCAAAAATTGCGATACGTGTTACTTGAACGCCCCCTGAAGACGCGTTTGTGAGTCACGACGACTATAACATACCAACATATACTGAAACATAGCATTATCCCAAATCAGAACAGCCATCATTAAAATGCATTCAAAAAAGGCCACACACTAATAAATACCGTTGGTGCGAGTGAGCGTGATGCTAGCAATAAAATAAATTGGACGCGACGAGACGCGTACCAGGTATATATACTTGGTAAAAATACTCGGTTAAGTACTTGCTTATTGGAGCTTATTGGAATGTTTTGGGAAAAGTGATTTTGCTTGTAAAATTAAAGAGATGACAGAATAACTTTAAAGATGGTAGCGAACATACATTTTCATGATGTGTACACATAGTTTGAATTGTAAATGATCTCTTGCCTTAATTATTGTCATTACTGTACCGCATGTTTACAAATTGTTTTGTGTGCCAAAGTTAATAAATAAATACGGTAGCCAGATCTCATTGTGTAGTTCAGAAGTAATCCTTAATTCACTATTACATTTATTTATGAATATAGACTTTTAATAATGATTGGGTCAGGCAGTTGAATTGAAATTCCGAGTTTTTACTGAATTCTAATTTGGGAATCCATAAAAGTAAGGCTCTGTTTCCACCAGAGATGTGCAAATGTGTTGCGAGTAATGTGAATCGCTCCGTTCAGCTGTTTCCACCAGATATGTCCTATGCGAGGATAGATACATGAAGCGTTTTTATTGGTTAATGAAAAACACATCCCTCGGACATCTCTGGTTGAAACGCAAACGCAGCCTTAGATTAATTTATATCATTCTAGTAACAAATAGGTATCTAGGTACAATTCATGTCATGTCATACGTTAATTGAATGTCAAAATTAAATAAAAACATCAGTAAGGTAACAATAAAATGTACTAACCATCCCACTTTTCAGCACAAGCCTCCTCACAAGATAAGAGAGCTTAGATAGGCTATAGAAAGCACCGTTGAAATCCTTAGCATGTTTCTCTAGGATATTCTTTAAGCAAAAGCTCGTGCATTTGAAATGTAATTTCAGTGATAAATACTTGCTAATATTTTACCTAGTATTTACCAGGTACAAAAACCTCGTTAGTTTACGAGCGTTCCTACAATTTGTGGTCAATTACGTATTATTTGATATAATTTCGAGCGAGGTCGGTTAGGATTTTTGTTTTGCCTTGTTTTACGTGGAACTGGTGTAGTTAGTAAGAGATTCTACGTACAGTCGAGTTCATAAACTTATGAGCAAATTTTTGATCAAAAATATCTGAACACGACTCCATTGTTAACGGCGTAGAAGCGTGTTCAGATATTTTTGATCAAACTTTTGCTTAAAAGTTTATGACCTCGACTGTACTAGGAAAGTAACAGATACAAGATACGACACTATTTTATTTCATTTCGGATAATGCTAGGCTTTATGAAAGGTAGTAATACCACTAATAATATAATGCGAAAGTTTGTAAGTCTGTCCGTTTGTTGTCTTTTTAACCACCGACGCAAAAAGAGGGGTGTTCTAAGTTTGACCGCTATGTGTGTCTGTCTGTGGCACCGTAGCTCTAAACGGGTGGACCGATTTGAATGACTTTTTTTTTAATTGAAAGCAGAATTTCTAGCGATGGTTCCTAGACATGTTTTACCTAAATCGGTTGAGCCGTTTTTGAGATATTGAACTTTGAAGTGACGAAGTCGGGGGTTTTTTTATGTGTAAACCTTTGATCCGATTTAGATGAAATTCGGTATACACATAGTTTTGGTCCCGAGGAAGGACATAGGATAGTTTTATCCCGGAAAATTGCATTCCTGTGGTATAGCAATAAACGAATTCTATGCAGACGGAGTCGCGGGCGGCAGCCCTAGTATTCAATTAATTTTTATTACATCGCACTTGCTTGTGAACAGCCTCTATACACCGAAGTGCAAAAATCGTCCCGCTGACGCTAATATTATTTAATACGAGAGTGAGGGGGACGGTACGATACGAACTTTGATTTTAGAATTTCGTAGTAGCTTCCCTGAGGTCAAGGCAATATTTGGGCATTACCATCACAAAGTCAGTTCCCGTGCGTTTCCTACTCCGGTCCTTTAATGCATTTTAGATGAGGCGTGCCGACCAGTGCCGTGGTGCCGACTAGTACCGACTAGTGTATGTATGTATGTTTGTATTGTAGTATGTGTTTATGTATTCCTTATTTCTGTCCATTGTAAAGGTTGCCTGGAAGAGATCGCTCTGAAGCGATAAGGCCGCCTATAGCTTACCTTAGAAATCTCTATGTATATACTTGTGTTCTCTGTACTGTTTACTGTATTGGTGTGCAATAAAGAGTTATTGTATTGTATTGTATTGTATGTATGTAAACTCTTTAAGAGCGTTTATACCTGCTGAGCTGGCAACGTTGCATTTTTGCTAGTTTTTCTCGATTATTCCATAAAAATTGAATGAAAATTAAAAATGTTTTCTGATAGAACACTTCTTAATATATAAGTTAATGTGTCCACTCCAATAATTATTCGAGATAAACTTTTATATTCCTTAAAAACGAATTAATGTTTATGACCGGTTTTTAAAGAAAATAAAAGTCTATAACGAATAGTTATTGGAGTAGACACATTAACTTATATATTAAGAAGTGTTCTATCAGACACCATTATTAATTTTCATTCAATTTTTATGGAATAATCGAGAAAAACTAACAAAAATGCAACGTTGCCAGCTCAGCAGGTATAAACGCTCTTAATGTACAAAATAAGTAAACAAACACAATTGACAAACAACTACTACTACAAAAACAAAAACAACAACGATGATGATGATGATGATGATGATGATGAGTGATGTAACGATGTCGTAATTCTAGCATTCGTCAATGCGAATATAGGCTTTTTAACCCCCGACGCAAAAAGAGGGGTGTTATAAGTTTGATGTCAATGTCTGTGGCATCTTAGCTCTTAGCGATTTGACCAATTTCGATGAGGGTTTTTTTTTCACGTGAAGGCCAGTTTTTAACCTCCGAAGCAAAAAGAGGGGTGCTATAAGTTTGACCGCTATGTGTGTCTGTAGCGATGCTTCTTAGACATGTTTTTGAGATATTGGACTTTGAAGTGACAATGTCGGGGATTTTCCAACTTTTTGTTGGTTAGGTTATCTTGCGGTGTCTCAGTTTCACATTTGTAATATTAGTAGGATTTCTAGTAGGTCTTTCATTTAATTACCCCCACTTAATTGCTTTTCATTTCGTACTGCCAATTCCATAGACATGTCCATAAAAAAATTACCGTCATCATTCTCACGTTAAATTTAGAATACGGCTACCGTCAATAAATTAAGCCCTTAAACACTTAACGGCTCAACCCGTTCTATTTTCAAATTACCAACTGTCATTCGCGATGACAGATGGCGTTGGCCGCACGTTTTTTTGGATTAATTCGTGTTCCTTTCTTAAAAAGCGTTGACATTAACATTTGAGGTAAGATGGAGGATGATGTGGAGTCCGGTTGCGGTTAAAAAAATCAGTGACAGAACAGAGGAACTTTAACATGTAATAGTTCTTAATCTACATGTTCAAATTGAATGTTATTGATAATATATCTAAGTCCCATTAGGCCCTATAGATAACTGAAAATTCAGGGTTCTAGCTTTAGCCATAACAAAATTACAGGATGTTGAAAATATCCTGAATGGCTTCGACAAAAGTATGGTACGGCCGTGCATTTTGTTTTGTTTTGCTGGACTTGGCGAGATATTAAAGTGCGAGGCGTAGGTTAGGCGGTTAGTTATGTAGCGTTTCAAATCGCTCGAGGATTGAATAACTGTCGCTAATAAGGGATTTCTAGCAAGTAACCTAGATTGTTTGAAAAAGTATGGGAGAAGCATTTGAGGTAGCGTTACTTAACCATCCTTGACTATCGCTATACTACGCTACAAGCCAAAGTTCTCGGAAGACCTAGTCATTCTCTTTTTACGCGACTGCGCGAAGGAGAATTATTTCTAGCTCTTTGTGTTCTTTGTGTCTCATTAGTTATTCGAAAAGTTAGAAAGTTTCTATTAAAAAAAATATTAACACGAGTTTTTTTTGACGAAATATGGACTAAGTACATATCAAGATAGTCCAGGAGTCATTAATAGTTGATCGCAATTCCCTTGCAATATTTGAAACAGAAAACTTACTGGCAAAGAATGCAAGTTGAATAAAAGCTTGTGATAATTAAAACGCATACGTTCGCTCCCTTCGATTCGATGACAAATTTAAACACACATTTGCAGCAATTCATCTCTCACTAAGAAGTCCAGAACAAGTAAAACAAGAGCTTTTGACCAAATTACAACCCCTTTTAAGCTCTCCAGAACATTGTTCCTGCTTAGTCCAAGATGATTAATGTCAGACAAGACACAACCTATTAATAACCACACCTAAAGATCTTAGGTATGTGCAATTCAAACTTGTCTGCATTAATTTTGTCACGAAATTCCGATAGAATTAACAATAAACTTGTCTCCGTCAAGGAATGCCGTGGACGTAATTCCTTCGCCTTCCATTAGGCAATTTGATAAACAAAAAAAAAAACTTCCCCCGAAAACTCATTCACAATCTTCGGAAGCGGTTCTCGAAACGTTCTATTTTTAAAACGTTTCACTGTCAACTGTCAAACTCGATGACAGATGGCGCTAACTGCAAGCCGCGGGATAAGGCGGGGATTTGTGAAAAAGCCGCCATTTTAGAACGTTCTATATTTGAAAATAAGCAAGGCACGTTTCGGCTATTAGTCGGGAAGTGTTACGATTTTAAATATGGAATGGGGCTCGCCTGTTTGACATTTGGTGCTTTTTAATTTTTATAAATGTAACGTTTCGTAGCCGCTTGAAAATATTCCAGCCAGGTTTCTGACCTTTAAAAAAGAACAGTTAAAACTTTCTCAAAGAAAATAAATGAGTTTAACTTGTACATGCATTTTACTAAATGTCATGACCGTAACATTGAAGTGTTGCCAGCCGAAACCGAAATACCCGTGCAAAATTTTATTTATGCATGAATATCGATGATAAATGACAAATAATGATGATTTGTGCCCATAGATATTACATTTAATGCCAATACGACGAAACTTTTAAAAATTACTTGCTCAATTTTACCAAGTCCCAATCCAAAAAATACCCTATCTCGACAGTTGTAAGAGTTAAAATCCCTACTAACAAATGTAGGAAGTTGCCAGCGTTTATGGAAATAACTTTAAATAAATCCGTGGAGTTTAAAATGCAGTTTAAAAGAACGACGGATTGAAAGGAGTAGTTTCTAGTAGTTTTATTTTTAAGATTGATGATTCGGAAGTTGAAGGCGATATGAAAGAAGAACGAAGTAAGATCGTCGGTAAAATTGTTTAAAAATCCTCGACAGCAAAATTCCCCACTAATATTATTAATGCGAAAGTTTGTACTCGTATGTCTGTTTGTTTGTTTGTTACTTCACGTCTAAACCGCTGAACTGATTTAGGTGGAATTCGGTATATAGATAGTTTTAGTCCCAGGGCGGGACATAGAATATTTTTTATCCCGAAAAATTGCATAAATGAATTTTACGCAGACGGAGTCGCGGGCAACAGGCTAGACTATAATGGCCGGTTCAGCCGTTTTTTTAACCCCCGACGCAAAAACAGGGGTGTTATAAGTTTGACCGCTATGTGTGTCTGTGTCTGTCTGTGGCACCGTAGCTCTTAAACGGGTGGGCCGATTTGAATGCGTTTTTTTTAATTTGAAAACAGGTTTTCTAGCGATGGTTCTTAGACATATCAAAAATACAAACTGAAATATAGATGCACAGAAAAACCAGAAAAATAAGACCAGCGCTGGGAATCGAACCCAGGTCCTCGGCATTCCGTGCCGTGTGCTATACCGCTACACCACCGCTGGACAACGATACAGACATGTTTTTTAGCCGCGTATCCATTAGAGCTGCCTCAGGCCGAGCACCGCGAGCCGAGCCATATTTTGTCGGTTTTTTGGCCGTGCTCAAAGGAGCCTCAGTCTGAGCCGTGCCTTTGGCAGCGTCTCCACTTGCGCGGCCTCGGAGCGAGGCAGCCGCTCGGCCCGAGGCTGCCTCTAGTGGATACGCGGCTTTTCAAAATCGGCACAGACGTTTTTGAGATACTGAACTTTCCAACTTTTTGTTGGTTATGTTAGTGAGATAAACTTTGAAGACAATGTCTGGAGTTTTTAGACTTATCTAAGTTGGTTAGGCTAAAATAATTATTGTTCTGTAAAATAAATATTGTTATTGTACTTGCAACGGCGACTCCACGTCTTTCTTACACCCGATTGATTCATTACAAGGCGTGGCCCAGAATTTATGACGGAGGGAGAAGCTCGCTTGTACTTAACAGTTTAAGGTAAATAAAACTTTATAATGCCTACTGGCTTTGCACTGATTTATTCTTGTTTTTAAAGCGCTCAGATTAGCCCGAATCGGTATTGAGGTTTTGCGCTAAATTAATGGTGTTAGGCGCAAATGGTGCAAGGTGGGAGGTTGGCCCGTGTTGTGCCCGTTTTCAGAATAGGACGGACATGTCTAATTTATTGAATCGGCGTTACTTTGTGGAGGTCCATGTCAATGAACTGACAAAATTACTTTGCTCACCCTTGACCTTATGATAGCTAAGTTAATGCAAGTAATCCATACTTTTATATATAAATATTATAAATGCGAAAGTGTGTTTGTTTGTTTGTATGTTTGTGTGTTTGTCCGTCTTTCACGCCGTAACGGAGCGACGGATCGACGTGATTTTTGGGATAGAGATAGTGTATGGGCCCGAGAGTGACATAGGCTACTTTTTATCCCGGAAAAATGCACAGTTCCCGAGGGAACAGCGCGCGATAACCGAATACCACGCGGGCGGAGCCGCGGGCAAATGCTAGTGTGTCATAAATACACAGTTCCTCCACCTCCACACTGTAAGAACACACGCAAATCACACAAACCCATCTATCAACAACACTACACTGACGCGTTTGGAACTCAACCAAAGTTCATCTTAAGAGCAACATAACGTTCACCATGCTTCCAGGCGTTAGACTCTAACGTCGAAACGCCTTAGTGAAAACGTTTATTTATTAACAAATCAAAATAACTAAACAAACCAAAATTTTACAAAACTAAAAATTACCCTGGAGATCGCCCACTTGGGGCATCGTGCCCAGGACGGAGGCCGCATTGCCCCTCTGCACCGCCAAACTTAGGCGCTGGGCAAAGAAGGTACCAGCCCTATGGTCGCCTGAGACGCCGAAGAGCTTGTCCGACACATCTTTTACAAACTTTTTTGTGTCGGACGACCATTGGCCCAAAGTTTCTATTGCAAGTTGTACGAAAGAAATGCGTATTTGCGACACTTAATAGTTTGGGCCTGCTCTGCGGCGGACCCAGGCCGTGTAGTGTAGTCTGGTGGTGGTGATAGTCCGGTTCGTGTGTGTTCTTACAGGAGGTGGAGCGGTATGAACATATATTTGTTTAATAAAAGTAGCTATCATAAATCATAAGGTCGCGGGTGAGCAAAGTAATTGTTCTAGTTCATTGATGTGGACCTCCGCAAAGTAGCGCCTGGCCCCTGTTTCACCAACGTGACAATTATCAGTGACAATCTATTATTTGTATCTAATTTGAATAGTAGATTGTTCAACAAGGGACTAAAACTAGCCATAATGACACGAGATGTTTAGCCACCTGAGCAGAGCGAGGGTGGCTATAGTTTGAGTGGCATTATGGTTGTTTAGTCTCGCGTTAAACACTCTACTTTTCACTTTGAATGCGAGGAAAAAAAAACAATGTTCTGTTCAAAATTAGAATATTACTTTTTAAAAACGTACGCTCGACTAATGGACAGGCCATCTCTTCAAAATTCAAATAGCAAAAAAAAATTGTTGTGCGGTTTTTTCTTTTCTTTTACCTACTATTAGGAGTACCTATTGTTTATGAAGTGACGCTTTAAAAGCTTACATATTTAGCCAACAGTTTCAAAATTGAAAACTAATTGGACTATGCTTTAAATCAGCGTTTCTTAACCTGTGGTCCGCGGACCCCTGGAGTATGTATATGGGGGTCGGCCGTCTTATCTATAAACATTTGAATTAATAAAAATTGATCTAAATTTATTCCTGTTTTTTATTAAGGGGGTCCTTGAAATCATGCTTGATTGTCTAGGGGTCCGCGGACTGAAAAAGGTTAAGAAACGCTGTTTTAAATGAATTAATCCTTAATATAATTGAATAGATTCATATTCGTAATCTTTAATTGTTTCACGAAATTAAATCGTGTATCTTTTTAATATTTTTGCACAGTTTTCTTTTTGAAGTTATTTCCACGCCCTAATAATCCGCCATTCACAAACACCGTGTTGGCTGTTTAGGGGTTTCCAACGTAAATTATTAAAAAAATACTTTAATCCCTAGAGAATAAAAAGGAGCTTTAGTCCCGATATGCAGAGACTAAAGTAACATTTTAAAAGCATGAGAAGTGAAAAGATAATTATGTTGTGAAACAATAATTATTTTCCTAGTCAAAATTTATTTGTAGATTTGTCGGTAAATCTTGTCATGAGATTAAACTGTGTCAGGTAAGTACAATTGTAGTGTGTCGGTTAACACACGCGAATTTTCAAAATGGCTCTCTACGAAAGTAGTAATCGCATCTGTCAAGTGAAATGGGCCCTGAAGATGACTTGTCAAATAAAAATGCCATCTAATTCTTTACATACATTATTACGAGCTTCACCCCTATATATCTAGCGTTTCGCCGTCAAAGAGACTTAAATTTAAATTTAATACTGTCTCTTAGGCAATAAATAATCGTAACAAGATACATCAGATACAGCGGCCATATTTAATTTGCGATAATGCTTTCAGCCATTTATTGATGTCACAACACTTCAGAGGCAAAAATTAAAAAGACCCGAGAGGCTTGAGCGTCTGGGAATCAATGTAAATGACGAGTATTTGCACTTGGAAGTATTTATACTTGCATTTTAACTTTCGTGATTTTTACTCATAATTTATACTATCCTAGTCGAAAGAAAATAAGGTCCACTTGAGTTTTATCGGTAAAATTACATTTATTATTAGTCCTGTCACATCTCCACCGAACACCAATAAGGGCAGCAGCAGCAGCAGAAATGGCAGAAACTGCCAAAGCAGGAAAATACAGTGGTCTCGGTGCCGAATATAATTTTGTACCTTTTGGCGTCGAGACCCTTGGTCCGTGGGGCCCTGGCGCTCGAGTCTCTTCAAAGATCTATCAAAGAGACTCAGAGATACCACAGGAGACCGAAGAGCTGGCAGTTTCCTCGCTCAACGCATAAGTCTTGCGATCCAGCGGGGAAATGCTGCCAGCATCTTTGGTACCATGCCGCAGGGTCCATTTTTAGATTTATTATAGTTTTAGCTTATTTAATTTTAATGTAGTTTTAGTTTTTTTTTATTGTACCTAATCAACCTTTTATACTATTCTATCAATAAAATCATTTTAGCCTTAAATTACTTCGACGTTTCGACCACGTTGCAACAACTCTAATCACGAGTAGATTGACATGTAAGGTATCACGTTGGTTTAGTTTACCCAGTCGATGCTTATTACAAGGCTTGTGACTGATCCATTGGACGTTTACTAGGCAAGTATCAATCTTAACCCACATTCTTACTTAACAACTGCTAAGTTACTAAGTTTAAATGCAAGCATAATAGTTTTTATCTATAGGGATAGCTATAATCGAATTCTGACAGACGAAGTCGCTAGCAAAAGCCAGTTTATAATATTAGTAAGGAGCTTCAAACGATTTTAATGATATCGACTCCGAAAGAAAAATAACCCCACCACTCGCACGCGCTCACCATTCATAACGTTTTTTATGTTTTAATCCTTATGACTTTTTCATGATAAAATTATGTTGTAAGTATATACAATTGTTACCATAAATGAAGTAGTCGAAAGTTGATTATGCTTTTACAAGTCAACGCACGTAAAAAGAGCTCTGGGTGACTAGTGGAGGGGATACGTTTGCGCATCTGTCAACTAATAAGCCAATGGCGTGACGGCCGCGCGCGCTCTTACGCCCCCTCCCGCGTCCCCCACTGCTCCGCCGCCAATTTGGTCCGTATTTCGCTCACTGCGCAGGTATATCCCCAGGAGCTCTTTTTACGTGCGTTGATTTGTACGCTACTAAAGGGCCTATACATCATGAAAATTCATACCTCGTTGAGTTTCTTGCCGGATTCTTCTCGACAGAGGTTTTTTCGAACTGGTGGTAGATTTTTTTTAATTCATAAGCACTTGTGAAATTCATAAGAAGTATAAAAAAAATGCTAACCGGGTAACTAATCTCCGCGAGTATTAATACCAAGTATTTTTAACAAGTATTTGCTCTCGTGTCTGGCCGTGCGTCCCTGCAAATTATCCTGAACGGAGTGAAAATTGATGGCAACACAGAAATAAGTGCCGGCTGTCGGAGAATGCCTTAGTCTTGTTGTAAAAAAAAAACATGTTTATACAGGGTGTAATAATAACTGCTATTAAATATACTGTTAGGATAATTTTATTTTAGTCATTATCTTCGGCCTGTACACGTTCCAATGCAGGCCTCCTCACAGACTGTGAGGGCTTGGGCTTTAGTTCCCACGCGGACCTTGTTCAGATTGGTACATACATACATACATATAATCACGCCTCTTCCCGTAGGGTTAGGCAGAACACTCTTTCCACTTCTACGATCCTTACATACTTGTTTCGCTTCGTCCACTTTCATGTATTCCCTTCATACATGCTCTTCGGTTTAGGGTACTCTTGACCTGGCCTTTTTCAAGACGTCCCCTGATTTGTCTCGAAACGTCCGCCTAGGTCTACCCCTTCCACCACTTTCATTCACACTCGCCTCATACACTTTTTTCGTCAATCGTTCTTCATTCATTCTCTCGACATGCCAAACCATCTCAGCATACCTTTCTCATTTTTTCACTACATCTTCTTTCAGACCACAACTTCCTTATCTCACTATGTTATCCTGTCACTCAGTTTAACTCCTATCATACTTCTTAACGCTCTCATCTCAACTGCATTTATTCTGCTTTCATTGTTTCTTCTGCCATACCAACTTTCACTTCGTACATGAGTGTCGGGCAACCCCCCCCATGAACAGCCAACGAGCCTTGTTAGACACCTTCCGACTGTTCATAAAGGAGTGCAGGCTCCATTCACATGTTTCCTGCATTCACTCTTTTGTGCATTTACAGAGATGGAAAGTGTGAGAGTGATATCAGATTGTACAATCATTTATTTATTTCTGAGAATTACTTTGCTCACCCGCGACCTTACGATAGCTACGTCTGTGCAACAAATGTGTGTTTATGCAGCTCCCCGCCTCCACGCTGCAAGAACACACACATGACCCAACGACTATCACCACACTACTCTAATGTGTTTCGAACTAAGCCTAAGTTCATCATAGGAGCATCACAACCGTTCACCATGCCAGATGCTAGATGTTAGAATTTAGGTGTTAGGTGTTGTGTGTGTGTTGTTTCGCAGACGTGTGCAGGTTTCTCACGATGTTTTCCTTCACCGTAAAGCTCGTGTTAAATTTCAAATGTCATTTTATTAGTATTTTTTTAATAGTGTGGGACGAAAGATAAGCAATTTGTAAAGCGACACTTTTTCAATAAAATTTTTTATTTTTTTATTTATTTCGCACATGAATTTCGAAATACTCAGAGGTGCGAGCCCGGGTTTGAACCCAATACCGTCTGCTTGAGAGGCCACAGGACAGGTCCAACCAACCTGTAGGGCAACCCGTAGGTGTGCGTACAAATATTTAATTAGTAAACCTCAGGTTAAATGAATGATAAAAACAACACAAAACCGTGTTTACTCAATCGACTTTATCAATCGATAAGAAAAAATCGAATCGATTTATCAATTCTAAGAATTTGCTTTCACTCTTCGTCTAAATCCGGTACAGTCGTTTAAGGAAACGCAAACATTAACAAAAGTAGAAGACACCCGACAGCAAAATTATAGTCCTCGACAGCCGAAAGACGTCCACTTCTGTAAAAATACCCTTCATCAGCATCTCAGCCTATATCCGTCCCATTGCTGGGCACAGGCTCCTCTCAGAATGAGAGGGCTTGGGCCGTAGTACCCACGCGGGCCCAGTGCACACACCATTGATTTGCTTGGCAGTGTCTGCAGGTTCTGCGAATCGGCAAGCGTGGCGTGGGACGCCCTAAGGAGCGATGATCTTCGCAGGGCAGCTGGGAAGAACTGGATGAGAGTGGCTGAGGATCGTGCTCAGTGGCGTGCAATTGGAGAGGCCTGTCCAGCAGTGGACTAACATAGGCCGATGATGATGATGATGATGAATTGTCGAATACCAATTGCAAGTCACCTTATTAAAATACACTGTTAACTCACGAGCGTCTTCCAAATGATTCATACAATTGGTAGCAGTGATTCATGTATTTGGTTGCTATTAATATTTCATTGATATCCTCCTTGTAACTATCGACTGTTTAACACGTGCGTGCCATATGCTAAGGGAACAGAAGTTGAATGGAGTCGAGTATGAGTAAAAAAAAATAGGGTTTTTTTTACTCCTTTTCATAGATACCTGCCCGAAGGTTTAAAACTTCAACTTCAACAGTTGAGGCCCATTGATGGTGTAGCGACTGTATTTCCGCTTCCGTTTTGATGATTTATTATGCGCATGTGCGGATATTGACGTTGGCTTTTACCAACTGTCTTCTTACGGACATATTGTTCTAGATAGAAAATCCTATTTAGTTAATTGTGTTTTCCCATCGTTTTGTATATATTATTCATTTCTTCTGTACTTCTGTTGGTGTAAATATATACTGTATGGTGATAAGTGTGTATTTGACTACTTCATTTTGAACACATATCCCATAATGGAATGAGTGAATGAATGATAATGTATTCGCTGAAACAACAACAGGTGGAATATATAACAGTACCTACCTACTTAGTACCTATCTAATATCTAGCATATTACCGGAAACCGGCGTGCAAATTTAACATTTATGTACACAGTGAATTATCCACAGTCATCATTTATTATATTTAGGTTTACATGTCAATTTTACAATAATAAGATAAAATTTTAAACAACAATAATAGTAATAATTTAAATTATAAGCATTACAGTTGTCAAATAATAAGCCCCACACGATTTTAAATTGGTCCTGATTCTTAAAATTTAAGTAACTTAGCAGAGTTCTAGAATACTACTTTTTTTTTTTTTATTATTTAACGTTTTTTAAGGCAGTCAGCAATTTAAGGTCTTTTAATGGGAGCCGTTCATTTATGAAACACTAGCTAATGGAAAGTGGAATGCTTTTATAAGTGACACAAAGTTGCTGGTCTCTTGGGATCTCAGTTATCCAGGTTATATGCCCTATGGGTCCTTTAACACAGTGTTTTTAAAACTTTTTCAGGACGCGACCCTCCTGGTTCTGAAAAATATTTTGCGACCCCCTGCTTACCTCCACTTACAATTATTTGTATTACCGATCTTACGTTAATAATATAAACAACTAGCTGTTGCCCGCGGCTTCGCCCCCGTTGTTTTTTTTCTGTATTTTCTTCCATAAAAACCTTCTCCTGACAGTAACGAACACAACAAAATGAGAATAAGCGAAATCGGTCCAGCCGTTCCCGAGTTTTGCGCTTAGCAACACGTTTAAGGATTCATTTTTATTTATATATAATATAGATAGATAAATAAATAAATAAATAAATAAATATCACGGGACAATTCACACCAATTGACCTAGTCCCAAAGTAAGCTTAGCAAAGCTTGTGTTATGGGTACTAAGCAACGGATAAATATAATTATATAGATAGATACATACTTAAATACATAGTAAACACCCAAGACCCGAGAACAAACATTCGTAGTTTTCATACAAATATCTGCCCCGACACGGGAATCGAACCCGGGACCTCAAGCTTCGTAGTCAGGTTCTCTAACCACTAGGCCATCTGGTCGTCAAATCATCATACACAATAAATAACGATGCGACTCGTCGTGCGGTTCGCAACCCGCAGCTTAAAAACACTGCTTTATGAGGAGCTAATAATTAAAACATAAACATAAAACAAAATTATTTGCTCGTGTTGGGCCTACCCGGTATATTACATGAATTAAAACATTCGCCGCTCCATGTATTTTCATAGCTCACAATTTTTTAATTAACAATCTCGATGACAGTTATAAAGAGTCAAATAACTAATGAGTTAAGGATATGTTATTTTATTTTTGTTTCAAAATGGAAGATACATTCATCTTTGATGATTCGTTTTATTTAAAATTTCCTTCTCAAAATTGGATGAAACGAAATTAATTTGTCAACTCTGGTCGCCAAGAAAAAGTATTGTCATAATAGTTATTTATGTGGCTGGTGCATAATGAGAGGCATTAAAGTACGAGTGTGGTTGTATCGGCGAGTTTCATAATAAGATCACACGAGTGTTTTCATGCCTAATTATGTATAGCCGCATACATAACTTATCTACATGCATATCATAAGTTTTCTATAATATGTTCAGATATGGCCTGTATTTTGACTTTGACTTTGACTTTGACTTTGACTTTGACTTGACTTTGACTTTGAATAATAATTATTATCTACATGCATGTCATAAGTTTTCTACAATATGTACAGATATGCATTGTTAAAAAAAGTATTACCGATACTTTAATGTAAACATTAAGATGCACTGTACTTTAATGTGAACATTAAGATGCACCCGCAGATACCAGGTTTCTTAATAAAGGCCATTTGATAGTCGTTTCTGAACATATAATAGGGAAGTTATGATATGCATGTAGATAAAATATTACAAGATGGCAGTCGCCATATTACCTGTGTGATCTGCAGGGCTACTACGAAACTCAAAACTCGAAGTTCGTATCGTACCGGCCCTCTCGCTCTCGTATTAAATAATATAAGTGTCAGAGGGACCACACGACACGAACTTCGAGTTTCAAGTTTCGCAGTAGCGCTGCTGACAGTTTGAAAAAATATTAGTTTTTCTTTTACTAATATACAATTTTACTCGCAAATGTGATGAAAAACATTGTATGTCGCACGGGCGGTACTAGAATTACGAACATCGACTCATTAAAGCCCTCAGTCTTCGACTTCCTTATTTACCGCCCTTAAGACACAATGTACTATTAAGGCAGCAAGGCTTTTTTTTGTATTTTTTTTACATTTTAAGCCGTACAACTGACATGAAGCATTCGGTTATAAAGGAATACGACGACTCATTGGAGCTCTTTCCCTTTCCCCCATCGATGCCTCTCGTTTACTCTAATTCCGCCAAATTAATTTCAAGTACCCTTTGATCCACTTTCAATAACAAAGCAGAATTAAAGAAACCGTGCTCCTTCGTAATATGAGGACTGGAATTTAATTTGCTATTTTTAATTTGTGTTCGTATTACTTGATTGCCATGTTTAATTTGTCCGATTGCGACTGAATAAAGGAGGGTTTTGTGTGACGTCATTGGAAAGGGGGGATCTTTGCTTTGCTTATTTTCGATGACATGGGGGCCGGGGGGTTTAGATTGTGCTTACGTCAGCAATATTTATTTATTATTTCTTGTTTTAGGGTTCCAGAGCCAAAATGGCTAAAACGGAACCCTTATAGTTTCGCCATGTCTGTCTGTCTGTCCGTCCGCGGCTTTGCTCAGGGACTATCAATGCTAGAAAGCTGTAATTTTGCACGGATATATAGGTAAACTATGCCGACAAAATAGTACAATTCAAAATTCAAAAAAAATTTTTATGGTACCTCCCATAGACGTAGCTGCGAGCTATATATGACCTCTACACCACAGCTGGACAGGAATCTAAACACAAATTGTTCCTCTGCATACATATCTCAGGTTGCTTATTTCTACTATGCTACTTAACACGCACGCACGGCGGCGGGGTGCAGCACGGATTGCTGAGGACCTGGGTTCGATTCCCAGTGCTGGTCTCTTTTTCTGGTTCTGTGCATCCATGTCTCAGTTTGTATTTTCGATATGGTTTTACGGGATACCCGTAAAAGTAACAAATTTGGAGTTGAAATAAAAAAATACAAAAATACTCCAAAAAAACAATCATAACTTGAATGACCCCGAACCCCTTGACAATAGCGGTATTGGCAAAACTACCAGATGCTCGCTATCAGTAACTTATCCCCCAGATAAGCCGCAGACTGGTAGATAAACCGGAAAAACGAATGCTCCGGAGCTACGGCGAATCCCGAATTTTTCTCCAACAACTAAATTACACTGGTTGCCGCTGATAAAGATAGACCCTCGCAGTAAACAGATGTAGAACAGTAAGCAACGTCAAATTAAACTTATAGGTAGGGTACAGTATAACCATTTGATTCCTGACCCACCGTAGAACGTAAGTAGTAGTAGTAGACCCACAGAAAGAAAGAAAGAAAATAATTTATTTATAACAGCAATGGCACATAATAAGTAAAAATAACAAAGGGTCACATCACAACGATTTCCCGTGTCAAGTAATGCGATGTCACTATGACTTTTATTACGAAAAGGTTGCAGTAGGTCACGATTAATTTGGTTCTATGTTACTGACTTTTTAAGCCCCAACGCAAAAAGGGGTGTTATAAGTTTGACCTCTATGTGTGTCTGTGTGTCTGTCTGTGGCACCGTAGCTCTTAAATGGGTAGACTGATTTGAATGCGGTTTTTTTTATTTGAAAGCAGGTTTTCTAGCGATGGTTCTTAGACATGTTTCATCGAAATCGGTTTAGCTGTGTTTGAGATATTGAACTTTGAAGTGACAAAGGGTTTTACAACTTTTTGCTGGTTAGGTTATCATAGAAGTTCTTATAGATATACTTCAACCCACAGCAGGGATCTCATGTAGGTATATTTGGGGCCATTAACGATACCGATATCGGATCGGATAATCTGAAAACGCTCTAACGTCAAACGGATCTCACGATACCAACGCCATCTAGCGATTCGCCTGTCAAATAGCCCTCATTATGAGAGTTGTTATGGACCCCTTCTGTTGTTATCTGTGTACTGTGGCGGCAACGCCTCTACTTGAAATATCGGCTCGCAGCTGCCTAAGGACAAAAACTGCAGTAGATCAGCGCCCCGCCCCCGGGCGGACCGCCAAGCGGCGTTCACGGCGACTTAGTAACATTTCTAATACCTAAATTCTGTTCCCAGAGCGTCGATAACATTAGCGCTTGTCGACTCCCTACAAATGTGGGGTTTTAATATGTTTTCACATCACTAGTGCTATGAAATCGTCGACATTACCGCACAATGGCATATCACTTTTACGCACATCCCTAGAGTGTGGGGTATTGACGTTTCGATTCGGCGCGAAAAGCGAAAGAATGCAAAAATGTAGTTTTTTTATATATGTTATTTCTCGGGAAGGCTGTTTTGCTACTTCGAAGTGAAAAAGCGCTTTTTCCCCTCTTGCGTGGTGTTTTTTTTTAAATCGAACATTTTTATGAACTACTACTACAACTATTCGATGACTATTATTCTAATCAACATTATGAAACACTAAGAAATTTACCCAAAAAGTAATCCTGCGAAATGATGATTCTGCCAAAGATTGTTATGTGAAACGAAATTAGTCATTTTATGCAACATATTAGTGAATCTCTAATTCAAACCTGACAACCAGACTTCCACGAACCACACTTCACTAAAAACACAATCTAATAAGTTGTTTTGCGTTCAGAAACAGAGCACATAATGGATAGCAGGTTCGAATCCCCGAGGTACGCTCATGGAGAACGCTTCCCGTTGCAAATGTATTACTCATTAATGGAACGTTAGTATAATTTTAATGTTATTGGATGGGGTGTTTTGAGAAGAACCAAGGAGGATATGCCGTGTCCGGGTTAAGAAATGGTCGGACTCATGTCTTCGCGTGTTCATATATAATACAACTAGTGTTTACTCACGGGCTACGCACGCGTAAACCATTAGGTTCAGCAGCTGAATTGAAATTTTGGGATTTTTAAAAAATCTTGTGGGAATTCCCGAAAATTAAATCGTTGTTTTCATTGACGTTGCATTATCCCTATCCCGTGGGAATATGGGAATAAAAAGTAGGCTATGTTTTATTCCAAATAAAAAATATAAAAAATAGCAAATTTCATGACTCTAAGGCCAGCGGTTATTAGTTCGAGATTTTATCCCTATCCCGTGGGAACGTCGGGATAAAAGTATCCTATGTTTTAATCTAGGTTATAAACTAACTTTTTGCCAAATTACATCCAACCAAATCCGTCCAGCCGTTTCAGCGTAAAGAAGTAACAAACATACTCACAAACTCGCTCACTCACTCACTCACTCATTAGTAGGATACAATGACTCTTTATTGTAACACCACAAATAGTAACGATCACAATCGTTTTTCACCATTTTTTATGTCGCCAGTTGGAGCTACTTTTGATCCACTTCGTCTTAAAAGCAGCTGGTCTATGTAGCAAGTGGTCTAAAAAGCTGTTCCTAAACTGTTTATGTCGACTTTTGCCGAATTAAAATAACGAACCAGGAAATGGATGAACAGACGTTCGGGGAGCTTTTTAGATCACTTGCGACTTAGACCAGTTGCTTCTTAGACCACTTGATATTTAGACCAGCTGCTTTTTAGACGAAGTGATACTAACCTAATCCAAAACTTGCGATTTAGACCAGTTGCTACTTTTTTTTTACATGAAACTGACCGTGATTGACCCCTATCTCACCTGATGTTAAGGCCAAAGGTGTATCACACTGGTTCAGTAACAGCCTATTCACTTATACCAGTTGATACTTAAATAAAAATAAAAATCATTTATTTCAGGTCATTTTGGTAACCCATATTTTTTACAAATATATAAGTATAAATTAAATTACCTACATTAATTTAAATAATTGAAACTAAAATTAAAATTAAATGACTTGGACCACTTGCTACTTAGACCAGTTGCTTCTTAGACGAAATGATACTAACCCGATATTAGTCGAACAAATCGACGTTGTATCCTCTTCCTTGTGCATCGATGGCACACAGAGCAAGCACCAATTTCAGTGCAACATGACTTCCCCACTCCAATCACGGACACATAAATTCATGAAACTCTATCCCCGAGGCTATCACTTACAGGGGTGTGTGTTAGGCTGGCTGTAGACGAACGTCTTGAGTTTTTAACCCCCGACGCAAAAAGAGGGGTGTTATAAGTTTGACCGCTATGTGTGTCTGTGTGTGGCACTGTAGCTCTTAAGCGGGTGGACCGATTTGAATGCGGGTTTTTTTATTTGAAAGCAGATTTTCTAGCGATGGTTCTTAAACATGTTTCATCAAAATTGGTTCAGCCGTTTTTGAGATATTGAACATTGAAGTGACATTGTCGGGGGTTTTCCAAATTTTTGTTGGTAAGGTTATTTAGAGAGATAAGATACAGCAAACACACACAATCAAGATTAGATACTGATACAAAACATCAGTCCAGACTTTAAAGTAAACAGTAAACGTTTCATATTGTTTGTGTATGCTGCAGTACTGCAAAAGGGCCGTGGCTCAGTGCAAAATCAATCCATTAACTAACCTAACCAACAAAGATTTGGGAATCCCCCGACTTTGTCACTTCAAAGCTTAATATCTCAAAAACGGCTGAACCGATTCTGATGAAACATGTCTAAAAACCATCGCTAGAAACCCTGCTTTCAAATAAAAAAAACCGCAGCGAAATCGGTCCACCCGTTTAAGAGCTACGGTTCCACATACAAGCACACAAACACATAGCGGTCAAACTTATAACACCCCTCTTTTTGCGTCGGGGGTTAACAACACATCCCCGCACGTCTCTGGTGGAAACGCGGCCTAATCATCTTATTGGTTGTGTCGCAGGTCTGTGGTCGCCCTAAAGCGACTGATTATTGTAGGGGGTACGTTTCATTAGTTTCTGTTTGGTCAGCGCTGTTTAATAGCGCTATAGAGACTCGATCGCTGGCCCTACTATGAAGTGCAAATTTCTAACTTCGTATCTTGCCGTCCCGCTTACGCTTATATTATTTAATACGAGAGTGAGAGGGACGGTACGATACGAACTTCGATTTCTGGAATTTCGTAGTAGCACCCCCGTTATTAGGTGCTGTAGCTTTCTTAGCGGGGTCATCCGATTAAGTGCTTTTATTGCTTCCGTCTGCCTTGTTTGACGTTGTGGTCTCTCAAACTGACAGCCGTGGGTTCGAACCTGGCTAAATCCTGACTTTATATAAAAAAAAATATTCGGCTGGAGGGCAAACGAGCAAGTGGGTCTCCTGAGGGTAAGAGATCACCATCGCCCATAAACATCTGCAACACCAGGGGTATTGCAGATACGTTGCCAACCTTGAGGCCTAAGACGGGATGCCTCAAGTCAGTGGCGTAGCCTGGACTAATGTAGACGTGGGCGCAGTCGTATCAGCGAGGCCCCTTTTCTATGGTCGCATCGCATTTAAAGAGGCCTCATGAGGCCTTTTTATGGTCAAGCCCGTGGGCGAGGGCCCACTCGGTCCACGCCTAGCTACGCCACTGCCTCAAGTGCCAGTTATTTCACCGGCTGTCTTACTCTCCACGCCGAAACACAACAGTGCAAGCAGTGCTGCTTCACGGCAGGATTAGCGAGCAAGATGGTGGTAGCAATCCGGGCGGACCTTGCACTAGGTCCTGCAAAATGTTTTGCTTGGAGTTTTTTTTATTAAATCGTGTTTTTTTGGAGAAATTACGTATCCCACTAATGTTATAAATGCGAAAGTTTGTAAGTCTGTTTGTTACCTCTTCACGTCTAAACCGCGGGTACGTATTATATATGTATAAATTTAAAATACATATCGGTTGAAAATACATACAGTTGAAATACCGAAAATTATAAAGTTATTGACATAAGTTCTAAAAGCATAAGCTTGAAATGCATAGTGATCAAAATATATAATGGTTACAACGCGTAATGGTTCTTAGTCATATGGCACAAAATGCATATTTTCATAAAGTATACGTTCAAAATTTATACAGTATGTTTTCTATAATGGTTGAAATACATACTAGACACTGAATTTTCACAAAGAAAAATGCATATATTACAATTCTGGCACTCGCCGGCCGCTGCCGCGGCACGCTCGCTATGCTCGCTCGGCTCGTGCTTGTTTTGGTCAAAGTTGAACCTAACACGCTCCTCCTCGCTACGCTCGTCGTCGCACCTAAAGTTTCTATTCAATTTATGATCTGACTTTAGTTTAAAATGCAAGATCTTGTTAGACAATACCGATTCCGATCAGTCGGTATCTTATAGGTTAGGTAGGTTAGAGTTTTGTCCAGGCGCGAAGCGCCTTAACTACCCTGAATAGGAGCTCCGCGAAGCGGAGCTCCGTCGACTTGTCTTACAGTCCTTAATTTTTCAGAATTTAACATGTAAATACAATGTGAATAGACTGGAGATGATGATGAACCTAGGCATTATATAGTATGTATTTTGACCATTATGAAAAACGTACTATAGGAATTTTAATTGTTATTTCTTTCAACTATTATATATTCTGATTGTATATATTCTGAACATATACATTGTGAACTTAGTCATTTTAATTTTATGTATTTCGACAGTATGAAAAACGGGCTTTATGAATTTTGATTAATATTTATTTTAACCATTATATTTTTCAATTTTCGGTATTTCAACTGTATGTATTTCAACCGATATACATATATTTTAAATTTATACATTATAATACGTACCCCTAAACCGCTGAACCGATTTAGATGAAATTCGGTATACAGATAGTTTGAATGTCGGAGAAGGACATAGGATAGTTTTTAACCCGGAAAATTGCACAGTTCCCGCGGGATAGCGAAAAACGAATTCCACGCGGACGGAGTGGCTGATATTTTATTCATTCCCCTTAGAAACATTCTTTTGCGTGTATCTTTTAACTACTTTAATTAAGTATTCTATTAAAATATAATTATAATTGTAACAACTGTGTTACTTGAAAGGACCAACGAAATAGTATTTTCCTTTTTAATTTATAGACATGAATTACTTTGCTCATCCTCAACTTCAAAGGTAAATATCATAACTAATTCTTTCTAATTTCCCTTTATTTCTTAGCCCTGGGGATGTACGTGGTCTGTTAAATTAAATGCTCCTATTTATTTAATTGTTTCATGTGTCGCCTACGCGAGGAGTTTGGGTAAATTATGTGTTAGTTTTCATGATAATAATTTCTTTGCTGATTGTACATTTTGTTGACTGTACTTAGTTTGCATTGTCATCTAAACTACAAGCCCGTACTAAATATTAAATCGATGCCATTAACCGTTGAGGAGTTCCCTCCTGCGGAGACGATCCTGGCTAGACTATTAGGAGTTTCTGCCAGATTATTATATTGTCACTATATTTACATAAGTATGCCAACTTTCAAGTTGACCCGCACATGCATACTTACATACATTGCAAGTTAAATAAAAGCTTGTAAATAATCATAATACTCATAGTAATTTTAACTTAAACAGACTTATATCGGGACTTAAAGTTGCTTTACAGAGTTCTAGATTACTCCACCTCTACTGAATAAGTAATTAGTTTGACAACTTGAGCGTTCATGCAGTTCCTCCACCTCCACACTGTATGAAGACACAGAGATCACACAAACCTTGACTATCACCACCACCACACTACACTGACGCGGTTCGAACTCAACCACAGTTCATCCTCAGAGCGACACAACTGACTACTACAAGTCCTATTTTCCTTGTTAGTTCTTAATTAAAGTTTTTTTTTAACCCCCGATACAAAAAGAGGGGTGTTAAATAAGCTTGATCGCAATGTGTGTCTGTGTGTCTGTCTGTGGCACCGTAGCTCATAAAAGAGTGAACCGATTTGAATGCAGTTTTATATTTGAAAGCAGGGTTTCTAGCGATGGTTCTTAGACATGTTTTATCAAAATTGTTTCAGCCGTTTTTGAGATATTGAAGTTTGAAGTGACATTGTCGGGGGCTTTCCAACTTTTTGTTGGTAAGGTTGCTGAAGTCGGTGAAAAAAGAGATTAACCTACCAACCAACATAAAAAACTTGAAACAGGATGCTGCACAAGGCTCTCGTCTCTACGGTAAAATTAACAACCTGAAATCTATCTACACATTGTCAAAATTCGAAGTGAAAGTTATATTACAAAATTGGCTCCAGCGTCTATCTTACTTTGATACAGAAATTTTGTTTGTAGGTTAAGTTTACTTGAGTATTTCTATTTGGGCAACAATATCTAAACCTAAAATTTATAACAAAAAATAGAACTGACTACAAAAAACCATGAAAATGATTTTCTACCAGTCTGGAGTCGGTGCCTCAGGACGAGCCAGCAGGAGTGGACCTATAATCGTCTACCTCACCTACAACTATACGAGTATATTGGGCTTCAATCACTCCTGCTGGCTCGTGCTGAGGCACCGACTTCAGACTGGTAGAAAATTATTTTCATGGTTTTTGTAGTCGGTTCTATTTTTTGTTATAATTTTTTTTCACGCTTTTTAGTGTAAATGATCTAAGATACAATAGTTTAATCTCAACTGCTCGTCACCTTTTACGAAAAATTGCTTTTTCCGATGCAGAGACTTTCATTGTTGAGGAGTCTTGGTGCTTCATCACATCACCCGTTCCATTTCACCATATGAATAACGATGAGCTTAAATTGCTTAGCAACTGCGTTAAAGTAATTTAAATTCAACCCGTGAAGTACTTGTTATTGAGTAGTCGCTCCATTGGTCAAATTTGGTCTTCATCATCAGTTCCACTTCACCAAATGATGATTTTCAAGAGCAAATGCACGAGTTACTCCTAAATATATCAAAATTACCATAGGCGTTTCTACAATATTTGAAGAGTCCCCTCGATTTCCTTAGGATCCAACCATCAGATCCTGATTTGGTGCTTATGGGACCTAATTGAAACCATTCCTAGACGATCGAAAAAAAAATGTTCAAATCGGTTCATAAATGACGGAGTTCTGAGGTAACAAACATTAAAAAAAAATACAACCGAATTGATAGCCTCTTCCTTTTTTTGAAAAAAAAAAATCACAATGACATTCAACTATTACTTAGATTGTAAATATCCCAACGTTCATCCCATTTAAACCAATCATTCCCGAACTAAAATTCTTGTAACCGAGGGATGACGTCCTATTATTATCTTTTTGTCATATTATATTTTATTATTACTACTAACTAGTTCGCTGTTTTACAATAATTATGAACTATCGAGTATGTACAACTATGTTAAGTATGTACAATGAAAAATAATAGCAAAGATTTACAATAAGGAAATTAATAAGTATGAAAAACTAACAAGAAGTAGGTACTTATAATGTTACATTGTCCAAGAACATGTTTGTTTAAGACACAGGTTTAAACCTAGTTTAGGGGTCTAAAGTTCGACCACTGACTTAAGATTTCTTTGTACAAACATTATGTCTAATGTTACTTGTTACAATTGTTTTTGAGTACAATAAAGATTTATATTATTCAAAAATATAATGAACCGGGCATTAAGGTTAAGGTTTCAAGTAATTTTCCAACGTTATTTATCAATGCGGATGTTTTCCAAAAGGGCGTAGAATTCGTAGAATACTGTTTTAGTTTAAATATAAATAAAGCAAATCCTTTATTTGTTGAAATTTTGGAGTGGGCCGGGTACAGCCCGCCCATTTCAGCTGAAGTACCCTGTTTCGAGAATAAGTTTATTTTTTACTTTTTGTTTTCAGGAGTCATTAGAAATCTATCATTACCCGACTGCCCAAAGGAGGTTTATGTTCTTCGAGCGTATGTATGTATGTCCATTTCTTTGGTTCTGGCTGCATGCAGCCTAAACGGCTGGACGGATTTTAACATATGAGGTATCATTGGATTCGTCATAACAGTCGGAGTGACATAGGCTATATAATTTGTCCGCGAAAAAAAAATATGGCGGAGGAATGAAAAAAAAAACAATTTGTATTGTAACAGTATGGGTATCAAATGAAAGCTTATAATAGTGCTCATTCTAAATATATATGGGTAATAATACTTTTAATATACCATTTTCACAGAATTATCAAAAAAGTATATCATAAAACATTAATTAAAAAAATCAAAAACCCAACTGCCATAAAAAAAGGAAGAAAAAAAGAAGGCTGAGCACCACGTAGCTTTTAAAGTTCATCAGTCGGGACCCATGTAAATCGTGACCAGCTCAAAACTGTTAGTACGGGTTCGACTTTAACTTATTTAAATTAACTACAGTTGAACCATGAAAATCGCGACCTCATTAAATGAAGTAGAAGGGACTTTTGAATTAGCTAAATATGTTTTTCAAACTATTTGACGTTAGTTATCGGTAAATATAAATTTAATAACAACAATATGCTGAAGTAGAACGGTTACTATAATATCTATAGAAAGGTGGTGGCATGTGGTTGCGAAAATCTGGGGCACGGTAGTGCCCCCGCCTCGCAAAAAAAGGGTCGTGGTTGCGAACCCTCATCGCACTTCCTCGTTTTGCAAGATCGTCCACACATTTGATTTTATTTTATTTACAATATAAGACACAACAATATTGAATATGAAAATACCGCGACACTCATTAAATGAAGAAGAAGAAGGGCTACGAACTAGCCCGAAATATGTCGAGCTAAACTCGATTTGACGTGAGTTATCCGGTACAATATAAATTTAATACACAACAATATTATTAAGTACAATAGTACTAGTTATTAAGTATAGTTTCTGAGACATTGAACTTTGAAATGACAATGAGATTTCTTAACTTTTCCAAGTTGGTTAGGTTATTACTGTTATTAGTCTTGGCGGGAGCACTCCCGTGCCCCGGATCGGAAAAGGTTTCGCCTGAAAACAATCTGCAATAACAAGCTCTCCTTGTCCAACTCAGGTTAGTTAGTAAATAAGTTGAGCTGCGACTTGAAGCTCCTAACTTCTCATTGATAACTCGTTGCGACAAGGTCCCTGTTAGTGATGTAACGAATGTCATTTTTTGAACATTTGCGAATGCGAATGCGAATATCTGCTACCGACATTCGCGAATGCGAATGCGAATATTCAGTTTTTCGTTTTTGCGCCAATTTGTCTATGGCAGTCTCGTTCGAACGAAGTGCGTTCCGTTTGTACTTTGTTCCGAGAATTACCCAGTTTATTTATACGAGCGCATCGCAAAGTAAATAAATAAATAATACCAAATGATTAAGTGAAGACTGATAATGTGATTGATTACGAGATTAAGTTATTTTTTTGTATAAAAAAAACATAAGAAATGAATGTATTTTGATTTCATTAACCTATCTATTATCTAATAATTGTATTTTTTTCTGATATTCATATTCGCAAAACATTCGCAGAAATTTTGCGAATGCGAATGCGAATATGCAAAAATATGCGAATATTCGCGAATGCGAATATTCGTTACATCACTAGTCCCTGTTAGCTCAACTTTGTTGCAGTGTCGTCATATTTAAATTATGGAAGTGTCGACTTGGTTCTAGAATCGTTTGCGACAGAGAAGAGGATTTGAAAAGTTTACGCTGTACTTGCATTGTTACAAATGTAATCATTAAACATGCTTAAAATACTAGTTTCAAGATTTAAATCTAGTTTTGAATATTGGACATTCAGTAACCTCGGGGCGCGAGTCCGATTTGCACTTGGCTGATTTTTTTTCATTATGTTCTCCTTGTATCCTATTTCAAACTTTAAAAATCATTGACCGTATTTAATTTATCTAAAAACTATAAGAATTATTATCGTTTGTTCGATGTAAGGTTTCGTAATCCAAAAAAATAAAAAAAATAACAATAATGGAACCGACTACAAAACCCTTGAAAATATTTTTCTATGTATGTACCTACTAGCCCGAAGTCGGTACCTCAGCACGAGCCAGCAGGAGTGGAACCATAGTCGTCTACCTCACCTACATACTATGGGTTTCAATCACTCCTGTACATAGGTTAATACTTTAAAAAATAATACAACATATGTACTTTAGTTTACTGTTAACCTCAGCGGGTCCCCCGACACCGACGACGCTTAGATAAAAAAATATTACTAGGTACTTATACTAAATTAACTTAGGCTAATTTTGCACATTAACAACGGATTTACTAGAAACACAGGGAAGCTTAAAGTTCCATCGTACAGACTGGCTAAAACCAAAAAGTCTTTTCTGGGAAATTGCATACGTTTTTATAATAAAATTCCAAAAAATATTATAAATGAAACGGATACAAAATTCAGATCTATTGTCAAGAAGACATTAATATCAAAGGCGTATTATAAAGTTAATGATTATATCATGGACAGGGATATTTGGAAATAATTCCGATCCGCATTAGCGATCCCTTCAAATAGCGAACCTACTGTGTTAAAAATAAAGTTGTGTTAAATACTTGTGATGTATACATATCATTTAATAATATTGTAAACCTGTTTAAAAAAAATATATATATACCTCGTTGAGTTTCTTGCCGGATTCTTCTCAGCAAAGGTTTTTCCGAACCGGTGGTAGATTTTTTTTGACATTCATAAGTGCTTGTTATAGCCTAAATTGAATAAAGATATTTTGACTTTGACTTACTTATTTTAACGCGATTTTCACCATTAGTTTAACAATTTTTCATGGAGAGTGTAAGTATATTATAAAACCTAATTAAGTTTGCAAATTTTCTTTTGTAGTTCTTAGTATTTAGTTTAAAAATTTGTGTGCATGAATGTTGAGTGCAATTGTAATTGTATTGTAGACACTGTAATTGTTTCCATTTATGTATGTTAATTTCCTCTGTGTTGTTTACAATATGTAATTGTACCGAATCAAATAAATAAATAAATAAGTTATTATACAAGAGAAAATAAATTATAATAGCCAAATCTCCGAAAAACATATGGACGCTTTTTTTCAAACGCCCATGCGAAGCCGGGGTGGATCGCTAGTAAAATTAATTAATAATTAATATCACACCAGTATTTTGTAAGCTCTACACAGCACAAACTAATATACGTAATGCCCTGTCCGTATCTCCAAAGTTCGCTGCTTGATATATCTGAGGGAATTTTTGATTACTTCAAATACCGTGATTATTTAATATTAAATGGGTAAATTCAAGACCTTGGTGAATACCCTTATTCGCTTCAGCAAAATTACTTAATAACTTGTGTGAGATACGATTACAAGCAAGACCGGAGATTACTGGCATAAGTAACGTAGTCTCTAAGGTACAGTAAGGATCTTAAACAAGGAATGGTTGATTGCTTGACAATAATAATAAACATGGGACACTTGACATTAATTCACATTAAAAACGCCCCAGCGCTGATTTTCAGCCAGCACCAATTAAGCAGTAGCAATAAAGTCATGTATGTATACCACCCTAAAGTTGATAATCGTTTGCATGTCATAAAACAATAATGCCAATAGACGATTCTGTCAACTTGAAACTTCGACTTTAGCGACATATTCAAGATGCGGCAAGTTATTTTTATTTTAAGCTAACCGGTTATTATTTACTAACCGGTTCTTAGCCTAAAATCCTAGTCACCATTGTAACTGCACGTTAACGGCCATCTTGAATTTTTCCCAATTGTTTTTCTCCACTGTTGACACGTCCCGTTAATGAAAAGCTAACTTCGACGGGGCGCTAGAAATTATAATTAGCTGACAAATATTTGTCGTGGACCCCTTGAAGGTGCTTGTTTTTTTCCAATTTGAATCTGCCGTCTCGTTTGTGAAAGAATTTTCGAATCTATTTAATCCTGTCTTTGAATTGATCAAAAAATCGGTAAGTCCGTGACGGTTCGCGGGCAGTGTAGGGTTCTCTACAAAGCCTCCGTAAATATTCTGTATAATAAAGTCTAATAGGCTGTGAAAGTTTAAACTATAACCATACTAGCTTTTGCCCGCGGCTTCGCCCGCGTGGGATTCGGTTATCGTTATCGAGCGCTGTTCCCTCAGGAACTGTGCAATTTTCTGGGATAAAAAGCAGCCTATGTCACTCTCTGGCCCATAAACTATCCCTATGCCAAAAACACACAAACACACACTTTCGCATTTATAATATTAGTATGGTTTTTTTCCCAGATTCTTCAAGCCCATACTTTACGGGAAGTACCATAATAGGGGAAAGATGATTGTCTCTTAACAAAAATTTGCATTTAAGAGTTTAAATATCTTGCAATTAGATGTATTGGGCAAGTAAAAAAAAAACATCAAATTATCGGTACAATTTTTCAAAACTTAAATTTACATCTATTTCCACGCGAATAATTACCTATGCAAGATAACTGCTTTCTATTACTAATAGTCTAGAAGTTAGGCTGCTATTTGCTCTTAACTAGGTACTAATAAATAATTCTTATGCAACCTTAGCCTTAATAGTTTTCCTCGTTTATTTTATATTTATTATTTCCATCATGAATTTTGAAACGCACAGCACAACTCAATACACAGAATAGTCAACTCAAAGTCATTCAGACTTCATTTAATAATCAGTCACTTCTGCAGCGACAACTGAAAATACGACAGGTCATTTTATTTGTAAAGATCAATAATCACCTAGCAAGGTTATTGATGAATGCGACCTTTTTGGCCTGATCTAAATACTGGCAGCTTTGATTTAAGAAAATTCTAGTTGATCCAACGAATTGGCCTCATTTGAATTCAGAATGGCCGCCGAAAGCCGGGAGTATTTTTTACAAGCTTTTATTATGACTTATTATTCGTTCCTGTTTTAAAAATGTAAATTTTTAATGCTAGCCCGTAAGGTGAATTCGAATTTGCTATATTCAGCGAGTTTCTTATGTTTTTTTAATATATTTCTGGATTCTATTTTCGAAATTTCCGACACAGGAAAAAGTCAGTGTGTAATTGAAGTTAACATAAGTACTCGTAAATTATCACTAATACAGCTTGCAAATAACACAAGTCTTAACTGAAATAAGTTTTTGTAAAAAACATATTTTTCTCAAACATGCAGTGAACTTACGGTATACCTTAACATATATCCTCAGTCGCGTCTTATGACACCCACGGAAGAAATGGAGAGGTGTACCGTAGGCGACAGGCTACCAACTTGTCATTATTGTACCGTTTTTGTCAAACTTAAAACCTAAAATTGCTAAAAGTGGCTCCGAAACGGTAACGTTTCGTGTGCTCTGCCTACCCCATTTGGGAATACAGGCGTGATGTTTGTGTGTGTGTGTGTGTGTGTGTGATGCAGTGAAATATTTATGTTGCGTTCCTTATAATTTATAGCGCTAATCACATAATTAGGAGTCGAAGTGGTCGCCATGGCCGATATCTATGCATGCTTACACCAAGTAATCGATTCTACTCTCGATTATGCTTTTAATACTCTCTGCCAAGCTCTGCTCTCTCTTGCGGAATGATCTTTACGAAAGTGCTGATAGTTAAAAAAAAGTGACATAAAATAGCCGTATGCGGCCTTCTTGCAAAATTAACGTTTTGAATTTGAATTTTGTATCTATATTTGAGCGCGAAACCTTAAACATGAACCAAAAACTAAAAATATCCGATAACCATTCCATACCTCCAAAGTACTTTCCTAGAGCGTATTGTTAGTCAAGGTGGTATATTTTCTATATCCACTTTCCAATACACGAAAATATTTTATTCAATGTTCACCTGACCATAAACATGGTTTGGCTCTTAACTTGCGGCGTGAATTTTTCCTTATGCCCACCAGGAACCAATGAGGTGTCGTTTGAGGTTTGGTTTGATTTGACAGGGTATAATGGGCTATTTCGAGTTGATTTGTTATTGCATTAGCTGATATGAACGAGGGAGCTAATGTCGAGGTAATGTGTGTGAAAGACAGACGGTCAAGTTAGATATTGTGTCGGTGTGATAGTGTCGGAACAAAAAATAGTACATTGTGTTTAGGGCAGTAAATGAGGAATTACGAACGAGAGTCTATTAGAGCTTGAGTCGATGTTTGTAATTCCAATACCGCCCGTGTGACATACAATGTTTTTTATTACATCCTGTGAGTAAAATAGTATATTTGTAAGATAAAACATTTTTTATGTAAAATATTGCTAGTTATGAATGAAATTTTGTAAATATCTTTCCCCTACTGCTACATCTGTTTAAAAAATAAAAGGAAACCAATACGCCTGACATTACTTTATTACCATTTATAAACCTTAATCGGTTCTATATCATACATTTCAAAGGGAAAAGGACACATTAAACGACTGAGATTGCGTGTCATCTAGCCATAACAGTTTTCAAATTTGTTCCCTAAATCATAGACGCAAAGTTTCATGCGCCATCGAAATGTATGAGAGAGTGATATTGCATGATTGTCATCCTATTCCAGGCTTGCTTGACGTCAAATACTTCATTTTTTAAGTAACATGGTTTTTTAGGGTTAGGGTTCATGTTTAGAGTAAACAAAGTCAGCTAAAAAAGCTTGTATTAAAAATGAAATTTTAAACTAAATCTTCTTGAAATTGATTTAAATGTTTTATTTTACTTAAAATTGTACTTGTACTATTATCTATTCTGTGATATTGTCAAGTTTCCACGGTACTTCCTACACGCTTTAATCTTCTTATGGCATCAATATTTTTAAAGGGCGCACTGCTTATATCTTCACCTTTTCACCTATCACGTATTGACGTGCACACAAATTTTGTGTTGTTGTTACCCAAAATTATGGCGGCATCTTTCTTTTATAGTGTCCCTCTTCAGTCTTTAAAATGAGCGATCCTTAGTCATAATGTGTATTAATAGTACATTGTGTCTTAAGGGCGGTAAATAAGGAATTACGAACGAGAGTCTATTAGAAGCTCGAAGTCGAAGACTGAGGGCTTTAATGAGTCGATGTTCGTAATTCTAGTACCGCCCGTGCGACATACAATGTTTTTCATCACATTTGCATGTAAAATTTTATATTTGTAAAAGAAAAAATATAATTGTTCCAAATATTGGCGATACCTTAGGCTGTGCTCTTGGCAGCGTCGCCCTCTACCTCCCTCGGCATGCGCCGCAACGTGCGTGTGCGTGTGGTCCTGCAGCAGCGCGCGCACGGGCACGGCGCAGCGCCATCAGTACGGGCACTGACTCATTTACCGACCTTGGGCTTCATGACAAGAAAATGTGTACGCGCAATGACTCATTTACCGACCACGGGTTTCATGACAAGCACATTAAGGTCGAGGGTTTTATTTGGGGGTTGCAACCAAGGTAGCCTGCATGTTACGACACTGTTTACGAGCAAGTGTGATGAAAAAAATAAAGATATGTAATATCGACGCGGCTTCATAGTTGTTAGTTAACTAATTGTTGTTAGGTAACAATTTATGACGAAGTTTTTAGTCAGATGTTCCCAAACGGAAGACGAAGCGTTGGCAGGCCTCCCACTTGGTGGACTGATGACATCGTGAGAGTGGCAACTGATGGATGCAAGTAAATAAATAAATATCATGGGACACTTGACACCAATTGACCTAGCCCCAAACTAAGCAAAGCTTGTACTATGGACACTAGGCAACGGATAAACATACGTTTATAGATAAAATACATACTTAAATACATATTAAACATCCAAGACCCGAGAACAAACATTCGTATTATTCATACAAATATCTGCCCCGGCCGGGATTCGAACCAGGACCTTAAGCTTCGTAATCAGGTTCTACCCTTGAGTGGCAAGCGTCCGGGTCCCGGCACACCCTTGTTTGCAGGCGACCGGCTCCCGGCACGCTGTCAAAAACCCTTGAGTGGCAAGCGACCGGCTCCCGGTCGTTGGCGGGTGACGTATTTCACTAACAAATATAAACTGGTAGACCTATATCTCGCTTGCTTATTCTTGCAGAATGGATTCATAAATAGACAAGGATGGCATTTATTAACGGCCGCGACAACACTACGGAAGAAATTTCGTTCTTATCGTTTACTCAAGTTTCACTGTGTGGCCGCTGCCGTGCGCTGGTATTTTTGGAAACCTCGTATTATACTATTATTTGATATTGAAAGACTATAAAAGGGCTTTGTTTCGTAAATAAATTAATATTTTACGAAATAAATCAGTGTTTCCTACAGGTAATTGTTTTATTTTGTAATTATAGTTATTTAATACATGACTGAGAAAAATTTGGTTATCAGATATTTGATAATGAATAATAAAGTTCACAGAAATTGAAGGTCATTCATTGTTATTTAATTAGATATGCCATTTTATGCTAAACTATCACTGTAAGGCTTATCTATAAAATTAAAGTAGTTTTTTTTGGTGATATTTTTAATAAAATTCGCGAATTCGCGAAATTAATTCGTAGGTGTCACTGCAGTCAAGGAAGATTTTTTCAAAATGGCCGCGCCGCTTGACAGTAAATTTTAAATATGGCGCTGCCACTCCACAGGCTAACCACTCGGCCATCCGGTCGTCAAAGTGGCGAGTGGTCGTTCATTGTGGCGTTCTAAGGGGGAGGCCTTTGTTCAGCAGTGGACGTCTTCCGGCTGGTCATGATGAAGAGTGGCCTGAACCCGTGCTGTTTAGGATTCAGTACCCGAAAACGGAAAACTTTTACTAAGACTCCACTGCTCGTCTGTCTGTCACCAGGCTGTATCTCTTGAACCGTGATAGCTAGTTGAATGTTCACAGATGATGTATTTCTGTTGCCGCTATAACAATACGTACTAAATTTTTTTTGTTCGACTGGATGGCAAACGAGCAAGTGGGTCTCCTGATGGTAAGAGATCACCATCGCCCATAAACATCTGCAACACCAGGGGTATTGCAGACGCGTTGCCTACCTAGAGGCCTAAGATGGGATACCTCAAGTGCCAGTAATTTCACCGGCTGCCTTACTCTCCACGCCGAAACACAACAGCGCAAGCACTGCTGCTTCGCGGCACTGTTAGCGACAAGATGGTACAGAATAAAATAAATATTTAAGGCTGGCTCCTATACAACAAACGTGCTTTTTGCCGTTTTTTGCTCATGTCTAATGAAGATAATGGTAGATATTGTACTAACCTCTTGTGTCCGTTGATTAGATGCTGGCAGCATAGTTCTGTTTTTGAATAATAATAGGAAACGGACGCAAGGGTGTTAAACAGAAGACTTGTGTTCTAGCTGCCAACGTAGTAACGTGATCTTGAAATATACAAAAAATATCTAAAAGTAATGATTTTATTTGCTTAATAACTTAATAGGGAAATATTAAGCTAGTGGACCGTCCGTCCACTACAGTACGGAACCCTTCGTCCGACTCGCACTTGGCCGCTTTTTTAAAGTTCAACATTTAAAAAGGCGAAAAATAAACGACCTTTATAACGAATACGAACAGGCAATCGTAGCGATATTTTATTAATATTTGTTTGACAATTTAACGCTGGTCGCGTTGAATACTCGGCCTTTTTATATGCTTTTGT
Source organism: Choristoneura fumiferana (assembly GCF_025370935.1). NCBI lineage: Eukaryota > Metazoa > Arthropoda > Insecta > Lepidoptera > Tortricidae > Choristoneura > Choristoneura fumiferana. The sequence continues at coordinate 4,526,060 of NC_133499.1, forward strand.
TTTATATACGCTTTATTTGTGTTTATGCCGTAAAATTTAATTTGGCATCAACTGTTATAGTTGTAGTTTTTTTATGAGACGGAGCAGAGGCAGACCTAGGAGGAGATGGCGGGACGACCTGGACCGATTCCAGTCTGATTGGCAGGAGCTGGCCAAGAGTAGAGACGGTGGAATAAGAAAAGGGAGGCTTTTGCCCTGCAGTGGGACACATTATAAGCTACTTAAAAAAAAATATTGACTAGCTGGTGCCCGCGGCTTCGGCCCCAATGTAGTTTTTTTTTTAATTTTCTAAATCTTTTATAAGAACGATCCTGACAATAGCAAACGCAACAAAAAAAGAATTAGCGAAATCGGTGCAGCCGTTCACGCGTGATGCCGTGAACAAGGGAAATAGAGGTTCATTTTAACCCCCGACGCAAAAAGAGGGGTGTTACTAAGTTTGACCGCTATGTGTGTCCGTGTGTCTGTCTGTCTGTCTTTGGAACCGTAGCTCCGTCGGGACGGCCACATACGAAGTTCGAATTTTGCACTTCGTAGTACGCAGAAAAAAGCCGTGGTGGCTGAGTGGTTTGACCTATGACCTCTCAAGCAGAGGGCCGTGGGTTCAAACCCCGGCTCGCACCTCTGAGTTTTCAAAATTCATGTGCGAAATTACATTTGAAATTTACCACGAGCTTTTCCGTGAAGGAAAACATCGTGAGGAAACCTGCACAAACCTGCGAAGCAAATCAATGGTGTGTGTGTGAAGTTCCCAATCCGCACGGGGCCCGCGTGAGAACTACGGCCCAAACCCTCTCATTCTGAGAAGAGGCCTGTGCCCAGCAGTGGGACGTGTATAGGCTGAGATGATGATGATGATGATGATGATGTAGTACGCAGTGCGTATGGCCGAGTACACGCACTCGCCAGGTTTCTATATGATATTTCACCCTAGACCGACTCCGTATCGGGTTTCATTCGAAATAGCTATTTTCTATGAAGCCCTAGGGATGTAATGGAAATTGACAGCGAAGGAAAAGCCGGTTAGGTGAGTCCATGAAGTTTACATAATACTACTTACTTTAGGCTTGTAAAAAAACATTTATTTCCAATATTGAATTATGTACAAATTATATATACTATTACTTACAAGGTTTTTATTTAAAACCAGCCTGTTCCCGCGACTCTGTGCGTAGAATTCGTTCTGGGATAAAAACTATCTTATGTCCTTCCCCGGGACTCAAACTATCTGTATACCGAATTCCATCTTAATCGGTTAAGCGGTTTAAACGTGAACAGGTAACAAAGAAACAGACAGACTTACAAACTTTCGCATTTATTATATTAGTTACTTAGAAAAGGTGACAAACCCGACACTGTCATTTCGAAGTTCAATATCTCAGAAACGGCTGAACCGTTTAGAATCAAACATAGCTATGAACCACCGCAACGAAAGTCGCTTTCACGTAAAACTCGAAATCAGTTCGTCCGTTTGAGAGCTACGATGCCACAGACAGACAGACATTGGCATCACACTTATACCACCCCTCTTTCTGTGCTAGGGGTTGAAAAAAGCTCCGGCCATGGAAAGAAACGTGTGTACACAATATATGGCAAGGGCGGTGATAAAGCAAGCCAGTTTATCGTCCTCGCTAGGTGTGTAATCTACTATAACCTCGTCTTACTTTTGTTTTTAAGACGTTTCCACGTTGAATTACGTAATTATTTTAAACTTACTATTCATATTATATGCCCGCGTAGAATACGTTTATCTCTATCCCGCAGGAACTATGCAATTTTCCGGGATAAAAACTATCCTATATGTCCTCCTCCGGGACTCAAACTATCTGTATACCGAATTTCATCTAAATCGGTGGAGCGGTTTAAGTATGTATGTATGTATGTAAATACTTTATTGTACATAAAACACAATAATAATACAAAAAGAAAACAACAAAACAAAAAGAGTACAAAGGCGAACTTTTCCCTAAAAGGGGTGGGATTTAGACGTGATTGAGAAACAAACATCCAAACCTCCAAACATCTTCACAAACTTTCACATATATAATATGTAATAAGTAGGATTGAAATACCCTATGTCACTCACTCCGACAGTTATGATAAATCTAATCTAATGATACCATAATTTTAAAAACCGTCCAGCCGTTTAGGCTGCAGAGAGACCAAAGAAATGGACATACGTAACTACTCCTTCGGGCAGTTGGCTAACAATTCATCGATTTTGTTTTCCTTCTGGCAACTTCTTAATGATTCCAAGAATACAAGTTATTAATCTCCACTAATCCACAGGTTATTTACAAGCTCGTAAAAAACCGCAGATTTATAGAGCGACTTTATTGTAGCGTTAAAAACGGAGTCTCGAACGGCATTGAATTAAAGAACTAATCAATCTATACAACCACAAACTTAACTGTACATGCGGCAAATTCACGAACTTGAATCAACCTACGAGTATACTAATTTCAAGTTCTGCGTCGATGACAGCGACACCTTTATCTGCATACGTAAGTTGGTAATGTCAAAATAAAATCGATGCTCAAACGTATAGGAAGTAATAAAAATTCCAACTAATATTTGGAAACGCTTGGCATTTCCGTTGGACAACGGATGCCATACGATTAAATGGAAAAAGGTTTGTTTGTAGTTTTTGATGAATTTATTATGGTATCGCACACAAAAAAGGACGCACATTTTTAGGGTTCCGGAGCCAAAATGGCAAAAACGGAACCCTTATAGTTTCGCTATGTCTGTCTGTCTGTCTGTCCGTCCGTCCGTCCGCGGCTTTGCTCAGGGACTATCAATGCTAGAAAGCTGTAATTTTGCACGGTTATACAACACTAAAGTATCCACGGACGGTTTGAAGCATTTTGGTTTTGGATACCATGGTATCGTCTGACTGCCACATAAAGTTATCTATCATTTCTTCATTGTCTACAATCCGTTCAGTTCCTGGCTGAAACCTCAACATTCCATCGCCAAATAAAAAAACAATTTGACATTTCAGACGACGTTGGCGTGCTTCACGAATTTAGAACGCGCGTCCAAGATGGCGTTGATTTAAAATAAATATTGTTGTTGACAGTCGCTTAGGAACGTTTAGCGTCGGCTTTCGTTTCAAATGGACGTGAACACTCACAACGCCATATTAACTGACATTTATAATCAAAATAGCCATTCAGGAGTTTTCTTTGATATCGAATTGGGAGCATGCGTTTTGTTTTGTGTTGGTTATTTTTTTTTAAATAAGAGGAATCAATATCGTATCGGAGATATTTCTCGTTAAATATCGTTTATTTTTCATTTTTGTAGCTTAGTTCCGTGAAGACTTATTTAGCTTTTAACCACTTTCTGGCTGCAGTACGAATGGGCCGGCTCGACCGGGTTAGTACCACACTCCCACAGAATACCGGCGTGAAATAGTACTTTTGCTACTGTGTTTTAAAACTTAGTTACTGTCTTGCTCTGCAAAAAAAAAAACGTTTTAATGTTCCATACCTTAAAAGAAATATTTCGATGCAGAACAAGACTCATATATCTAAAGTTTTTTTTTTTTTTTTAATGGCTTTCACCCTTGCTTTTTTAGCAAGATGGATTTTGCCAATGTCGATGTAGAGACATTACACGCATGAGGAGACTGTTCGGTTTATATAATTTTGATGTCGGGGGGAGGAATATCTAAAGATTATACTAACAACTGTCAAAGTGTCATTATGTCAGATTGTGGGTCCAAATCGAACTTCGTGGTATTAATCCACGCGTAAATTGCGAAGAATTTGAAACTCCAGAGTAAAAGTACAACTCGGACCGTCTACGTCGTAGTTTTTAGTCAAATTGCTAATTTTTAACTCCCGACTCAAAAAAGGGGTGTTATGTAGCTCGCAAACGGATGGACCTATTCCAATTTGGTTTTATAAGCGAATTTCCTTGCGCCAGTTCTTAGCTTATTTGATAAAAAATAGGTTCAGCAGTTTTTGAGCTATTATGAAATTACAATATGGGAGGGTTCCACAACTTTCATGAGTCGGTTCGAATAAAAAAAAAAAAAGTTTTTGGGAAATATTTTTTTTAATACAGGCTTTTTTTGCTGACTGTACTTTTTATTGACTACACTTGCATTGTCACCCAAACTACATTAGCATACCAAATTTCAAGTCTATGCCATTAACCGTGGAAGAGTTCCTTTCTGCGGAGACGATCCTGGCTGGACTACCAGGATGTCACTACCAGATTATTGTATTGTCACGTAATTTACATAAGTATGCCAAATTTCAACCCACACATACATTAAACAGCATTAAACATATATTTCAAGTTAAAAAACCTGCTTTCCACCCGTTTAAGAGCTACGATGCCACAGACATACAGACACACATAGCGGTCAAACTTATAACACCCCTCTTTTTGCGTCGGGGGTTAAAAACAGACAACCCCAATTCCCCGCGATGTGCCGCCACGGCTTAAAACCAAACTATGTTTACAGTCTCCGTGCGTAGGTACCTATAGGCTGATGCTGATAAACAACCAAACTAAAGTGTAGTTAGAACAACAAACTGTCTGCGGGGGCGTGACGAGCGCAGCGGCCGCTGGCTTAGCAGCCGAGCCTGTAGCACGGGAGTCTGTTGCGAAATAAGCCATTCATTTTTAACCGACGCAATAAGAGTAGCTCGCCAACGGATGGGCCAATTTCGACGCGGTTTTTTCTTCGTAAAAGCGAGTATCCTGTGGTGGTTCTAAGCAATGTTTGATAAAACTGGTTCAGCCATTTTTGAGATATTAAATTTTGATAAAGTCTGGGTTTTTCAACTTTCTGAAGTTGGTTACGTTATTTATAATTCTTGTAAAAATTGAACTGTAATGTTTTGAAAGTTTTTTTAACTTGAAATATTTGACATCGACCATCTTAACCCCTGGTATCCTTAGAACACGGATCAGCGCCAAATTTAAACTCTTTTTTTATTTTTTTTTATTTGAATCAACTTTTGCTGATGTGCTTATTCAAACAGATGAGACTTGAATTTAGTAGTAGTAGTTTGGAAATATCCAATTAAATAACACACGTTTATCGCTCACAGCTTCCGGTCAAGCGCCGTAGTTTGCTCAGTTCTATTGCTTGATTGTTTTCGCAAATCTTTAGTAGTTACTGTGTACTTTGTAGCAGCCTTGTGTTACGATACTGTTTATAATTTTACCTAGCATTTGCAATTAAGTAATTCTTTGTTTGCTATAATGTTTACACGATTTAAGTAATTAGTCAGTCTCAGAAATAGAAATACAATACAAACATTCTCTACTAGCTTATGCAAACCATCATGACATGAGAAGGTGATAAATACGTTTGTAGGTAGTAGGACCTTGTGCAAGGTCCGCCCGGATTGCTATCACCATCTTGTTCGCTAATCCCGCCGTGAAGCAGCAGTGCTTGCACTGTTGTGTTTCGGCGTGGAGAGTAAGACAGCCAGTGAAATTACTGGCACTTGAGGTATCCCATCTTAGGCCTCTAGGTTGGCAACGCATCTGCAATTCCCCTGGTTTGCAGATGTTTATGGGCGTGGTGATCTTTAATCAGGAGACCCACTTGCTCGTTTGCCATCCAGTCGTATAAAAAAATCTGAATATGCCCTCTCTACCCTATCAATGGTTGCGTAAAAAAAATATTAAAAAAAAAACTTATGCGTTTTCTTACATTTGCTTATTTACCTGTGTCTATATCAATGTTTCTTTTAATTTCAGGTATGTATTGCTGAACACGATTTAATTGGGCTTAGCAACGTGTGAGTTAATGATATACCGTGAGTACTTAACATATAAATTATAAAACATAGTATTGTCATTTGGTCCTATATATGTCCTACTGCAGAGCAGGCTTCCTCTTAGAATAAGAAGGTGGACTCGGTGCGGATCAGTAAAGATAAAATATAAGGTAAAACTAAAATTAGTCCATGTGACTGTTATATAAAGTGAATGCATACCAAGTGAACCGTTATACGTTATAAAATTAATGGATTTTGTTATTATATCTAAACA